>NC_092049.1:43968259-44268259 GCF_003086295.3 Arachis hypogaea | reverse complement strand
TCAAGACTCACAGGCTGTGTGTTCTCTAACTCAAGCATCATATATCATTTATATATTGTATGCAGGTTTAGTTAAAAATTCCCATTATTCTCATAAAAAAATATTTAGGGTGGCTTTTAAAGTTTTAATGTTCCTTCTTGATGAAATGTTGTCAGCTTAACTACATCATGTAATGCCATATATAAGGTTTGTGGATTTAAATCTGGTATGTTCAATTTCCTAGCTTACTTCCTTTTTATATTTTTCTATTTAAACTATACTATCTTATGCTAAAAAAAGGGTAAACTATACTAATTAATCCACTAATAAATCAGAATTGCAAACTAAACTAAATAACAAAAATAAACTAAATGCCTAAAATATGAACTAAAAATGCAAAATGCAGAAAATAGAGTAAAAAAATATTGTGGAGGAGGTGCTGACTGGATCGGGATCTCAAGATCCGCAGCCTCAATCTGATGTGGGACCGCTGCCTGTGGTGCGGCTGGTGCTGCCTCCTGGGGATGGGTCTCTGCCTCGGGTACATCCGCCTCCTTCTCAAATGCCTCGGATGGTGTGTCAGGCTCAGAGGAGATGTCACCGGATCGTATCATCAGCTTTAGGTGCTCATAGCGTCGCTTGTTGCGACACTCCATCTGGTCAAGTCGTCGGAACAAGCGGTGCACCAGATGATAGACGGGCTCTGTGGCAGGTGGAGGTGCAGTGGTGGTAGCAGGGGTAGGTGGTGCAGCAGTGGAGGAAGAGGGTCCAGCAGACGGTGGGGCTGACTCATCAGTAGCAGTGAATGGTGGTGGTCTGTGGCCCAAGGCTAAGAAGTTCCGGCTGTGTGAAATGATCTTCCTGCAATCTGCCGCTGGTGGTCTCTCATCGGCAGCCTCCCATGGCACGTCAGCTCGACGGCCAAGCTGTGTAACTAGATATGGAAAAGGGAGGGTGCCTCGGACGTGGACCCTGGCCATATAGTGCCGAATGAAACGTGGCAGATAAAGGTCTTTACCCTCCAGCACACACCAAAGGAGGGTGATCATAGCAGCCGGGATCTCCGTCTCGTGAGTACTCGGCATCACATAATTACTCAAGATTTGATGCCATAATCGAGCCTCATCGTTTAAGTATGCTCTCTTGATCCCTCTAGGCATGGTAGTGTCCTGACCCATCTCCCAAGGAACTGTCGGGTCGAGAGCTATCCGTGCCTTCACGGCATCCCAATCAAACTGCATCTGACGCATGTCCTCCTCAGCCTTTGAATAACCATCAGGCTGATCGGACTTGGCTGGGAGCCGGAGAATGTCCTCTAAGGCCTCTTCAGTGACCAGAATTTGTTTTCCTCTCAGGTTCACTGCATCTAGGGTAGTGAGATAGTAGTTGCAGTAGAATTCCCGTATCCAAGATGAATTGACCTCTGTCAGTGTTCTTTCCAGAAAGAACCAGCCCCTTTGCTTGATTTGCTCAGTGGTGTACTGCTGGAGTGCTTCTGGAATCTTCAGAGTTCGCTCCAGGTATAGATTTCTGGAGTTTGCAAAAGCCGGGTACTTCAGCTCACAGTACCGGTTTGCAAATTTTATAGGATCATTTGCAGGGAGCAGCTGGTCAGCTTTTTCCTGCTGTGTGAAGTTCTTCTCCCGCCATGAAGAATCGTTCATTAGAGCAATGATAGACTGGGAGAAATCTCCTCTCTTGCGCTTGCCAGTAGCCTTGCCTTTTCCTTTTCTTTGTGAGGCAGACATCCTAAAAAACAGAAAACCAGTATATGGATAAAATAGGAAAGCAAATAGGCAATTAAACAAAGGAAACTCAAAGCGGCGAGGGAGAAATAGAATAAGGAAAATGAGTAAATGAAATGTGATTGAATTTATGTTAAATGGAAAAATAATCAATATGCCATGGTGAGAAAGTTAGAGGGAAGTGAAAATAATCAGAAAAGAGATCAAAAGGGTTAGTATGGTTAGAATTTGAAAAATAAATTAGTAAATTAAAATTAGTGAGTTAGTAAAGTGCGGGTTAAAGTAAGTGGCATAGAAAAATTCCATATAACAAGGATTCACAGGTAAGAATAGAAGTACTCATAATCGAACAAGGAAAACAGGGTGATGCTGATTCAAATAGAAATAAAGAAAGCAAAAATTGGAATCAGTGAATCACAAATGCAGTTTATGAACCAGGAAATCAAAGAGGATAAGAAAGTCTGCCATAGCATTCATGAAATAATTTGGGTAAAGCAGAGTAAAACAGAGTTCAGAAATGCCAAACCAAAACAAGAATGAAAATAATTTACAAAAAATTTGGGCAGCATTCCGGCTAAAATTGGATTGTCCCGGAAAATAAACAGCAATCATAGCAGTTCATATGAATTAAAAACGTGCTGCATTTACCAGTAATGAATAGAAACAGGAAAATTTAGAGTAACAAGTAGCAATTGCAAGAAATCACAGCATATGAACGAGGTCACAGGAACAGCAGAATTGCAGTTATGATAAAACATAAACAGGAACAGTGCAAGTAAACAGACCTAGATCCACTAACCAGAGCCTAAGCTACCTAATAACCTAAAAATCCACTACGGCATGCATATCTATCTATCCTAATGATGAACAGAAACGAAAAAAAGTACAGAAAAACGACGAACGGATAAAAGGGGATTGCGTTTTGCGGAACCTGGTAGGCGGGAGGGGTGGAACGGGGAAGAAGGTGGCTGCGGCGGCGTCCTGCGCGGTGGCGGGGCATGGCGTCGCGGTGGTGGCTGAGAGGGGTAGTGGCGGAGAGGGTTTAGGGGTGGTGATAGAAGAAGGGGGGTTGCGGGTGGGTGGCGGAGAGGGGGGGCGCTGCTGGATGGCCGGCGGTGGTGGGCGGTGATCGCGGAGGGCAGTGGTGGAGAGAGGAGGAGAGAGGAAGAAGGGAGAAGAAGGGAGGGGAGGGGGTTGCGGCGGCGGTGTCTGGACGGCGGCGGCGTCTGGGTGGTGGCGCGGTGGCGGCCGGGTGATGCTGGGTGGTGGCTGGAGGAAGAAGAAGCAGAGAGGGGAAAGAGGGTTGGGGGTGGGGGGCTGCGCCACTGATAGGGTTCGCGTGGCTGGGGGGTTATTTTCAATCCGCGGCGCGTGTGGAACGCGGTCGCGTGCTGGGGTGAAAATAGATGGCGATGCGTTGGGGTCGACCGACGACGTCCGATTTGTGCTAGCCGACTCCAGTGCCGTTTTAGCGCAACTCTCTGTCTCCTTTTGGGGTGATGTGCAATCCATGCGACGCGATCGCGTCACTCACGCGGTCGCGTGGGATTGGTATTGTGCAAGTGACGCAATCGCATGGGGCATGCGATCGCTTGGGCCAATTTGTGCGAAACGCACAAGGGCCGCACGATTCCATCCTAACTTTCTGTTCATTGGATCCTTACGCCGATATATATATCATGCGGCCGCGTGGGTCACGCGGTCACGCGGGTGGTGTTTTTCGCAATATGATGCGATCGCATGGGGCATGCAGTCGCGTCGTGCACCCTCTTTTTTTTTATGCATGAAAAATGCAGAATGCAATGATTAACATGAATGCTATGCATGATTCCAGGTTTAATAAATTAAAATGAAAAAGGAAAAATGAAAGCAATTTACAAGAAATAAATTGAAAAAGAAGCGACCATACCATGGTGGGTTGTCTCCCACCTAGCACTTTTACTTAAAGTCCTTAAGTTGGACATTGGAGGAGTATCCTGTTATGGTGGCTTACGTTTAAATTCGTCTAAAAATCTCCACCAGTGCTTGGAATGCCAATAGCCTCCGGGGTCCCAAACTAAGCATGCAAAGCTTCTGAGCAGCTCCAAATAGATTTTCAGGCTCCCGGGACTACGAATGTCAGGATAGAGTCCAGGACTCCAAGCCTTGCTTTTAAATCCGCCTCTGTCTTGATCTGCATGTTTCCATTCGGGCAGTTTAAAAAGTAGAATCTCACCTTGGTGACCAAACGTTTTCCGTGATCCATATAATTGAGCATGAAACTAATCCGTGTACTTCGAGGTGAAGCGTGGAACCTTATTGAACCTTGTGCACCAGCTCTGAGTACAAGCCATTTCCCTCTTACTCTTAAAGCCGCAGAGAGCTCTAAGCTGGCCATCTATTTCAAGCAAACCATATTCAAGTGAATAAGTAATGTTATAAGTTAAGGATTGTACCCACTTGAAGCTTGTATTAGGTGGTAATGGCCTTGGGATAGGTGTTTTTGGTGGTTCTACAAGTTCTGTTTCCTTGTGCTCTTCTGTGAATTCCTCCACTTCTTTGCAGAGATCTTCAATTGTATCTGTGTCCTGGTCAAAGTCTTCTGTGTCTTCCTCATCACTTGAGTCATAGATTAAAGGTTGAGAGAAATCTACCTCCCCATCATCTTCATATTCACTTGGGGAAGATTCTTCGATCTCAGAGAATGCACTTGCGGATGCAAGTTCATCACTAAGAGAGTTAGACTTGTGACTATCATTATCGAGGGAATTTGTTTCTTGGATTATTCCGTCTGATTCTTCATAAACGACTTGCCTTGGAGAAATATCCTTCTTAGCATCAGCTGTAGTCTCCTTGATGGCATTTTCCTCAATTCTGGATTCCCATGGAGGTTCAGCATCTCCTAGATCTTCAACTAACTCTTCTTCCTGAACAAAGACAGCTTCTTCTAATTGTTCTAGTACAAATTCATTCTCTGTCTTGTCCAATGGAGTTTCTGGTAGCTCCTTCATGCTCTGCTCTTCATTGGGCTGTCCACATGGGGCTGTGGCTAATCCTTGTGTATTTGAGCGCCTAGAAGCCCATTGAATTATCACTTGCTCCAGTTGTTGAATGGTTGTTTGAAATTTAATTACTGTTTCCCTTAGGCGATCCTCTGCTTCTCGGGTTGCTGGACTTGGACATGATACAAAGGAAAGTGGTGGTGGTTGGGAACGATCAGATTGGTATTGGGGTAAGGAAGGATCATATGGTGGCGAATGGTAAAGAGAAGCTTGTGAGTGTGGTGGTTCGAGGTTATGTTGAAAGGATGGTTTATATGCACGGGGTGGGGCTTGTTGGTATTACAAGGTTGTCCACCATGTCTTTCAGCTGGGTTTGCACTGTAGAATGGTCTTTGTCCAGGATATCTCGGAGGGTGTTTCTGCCAAAAGGGTTGATTAGATCCTCTTGGTTTCATCCATCCTTGATTGGTCTGACCTTGGTACACATTCCTGCTGTAACTTCTATTTCCTCTAACAATATTAGAACCAAACTCAAAGCGAGAGGGGTGAGAGTTCATAGTAGCAAATAAAGATAAAAATAAAAAACAAAAATTAAATAAACAAGCAAAAGAAAAATATTTACAATAACCAATAATAAGGCACACGTTAGCAGTTCCCCGGCAATGGCGCCATTTTGACGTCGGAATTTCTACCAGTAAAGAGATTCATAGAAACAGTTGCGTTGTAGATATAGTCTCTAAACCGACAAAAATCCCTTCGTACAAACATTTTGGGTGTCACAAGTAACAAACCCCTTTAGAAATTGTTAACCGAGTATTCAAACCTCGGGTCGTCTTCTCAAGGAACTGCGAGGAAGTATGTTCTTATTATTGGCTATAAAGGTTGTAATCGGGGTTTAGAAGATAAGAAGCAAGTAATTTAAATGACAAGTAAAGTAAATGGCAATTAAAATAAATAAATACTGTAAAGCAGACTTTTGGCAAGGTAAGAAAAGTTGGAGGTCCAACGTAGTTATCTCTCTCAACTATAATGAAAGTTGAATCTAAACTCCACTTGGTCAACCTTTACTAGGGCAAAGAAAAGTCAGGGGACTAATTAAATTGACCTTTGAATCCTATTTATTTCCTAAGAAAAGGTTGGGATTACTTAAGTCAGCTCAATTAGCAAGATAACGATTATCAGTTATGTTGAGTTTAATAACTGTTGAGTTACTGAATTCTTAACCAGGACCAAAAGCGGAAAAAGTAAAATTGCTAGAATAATAAAAATATCCTTAGATGGGAAGCAATGGTAACTTGAATCAAAGAGAACAATCATAAACTGAAAATACCTCAATTATTATTAATTCAAATAACAGTCTGTAACATGGAAGAATTCATAGATTCAATTATAAAGATAAATAGCCAACTCAGATACTGAAATAAATAAATAAAGTGAAAGGGAAGTTTAAAACAAAAAAATATAAAACCTGGATTGAGAGTCACTCTTAAAACAAGAAGAAATCCTAAATCCTAAGAGAGAGAGAGAGAGAGAAGATCTCCCTCTCAACTAAATCTAAATCATTGAAAAATAAAATATGCGAGCCCTCTCTTGAATGGGTGCATTCCCACACTTTATAACCTCTGGTCTATGCTGTCTGTACTTGGATCTGGGCCAAAAAGGGCTTCAGAATTCGCTGGGGGTGTATTCTGTAATTTCTGGTGCGTGGCCTCTGTCACGCGTCCGCGTGGGTCACGCGGTCGCGTCATTCGGATCTTTTCCTTGCCACGCGGTCGCGTCAGTCATGCGACCGCGTCATGTGCGTTCTGCTTAAGGCGCGCGGTCGCGTCAGTCATGCGGCCGCGTCGCTGCTGATTCGTGCTTGGCACACGATCGCGTCATCCATGCGATCGCATGGATACCAGTTTCCTTAAAGCTCCGTTTTGCTTTCTCCTTTCATTTTAGTGTGTTTCCTTTTCCATCCTTTAAGTCATTCTGCCTTAGAAAATCTGAAACTACTCAACACACTAGTCACGGCATCGAATGGAAATAAAGGTAATTAAATTAATTAATTTTTAAAGCTTAGGAAACATGTTTTTCACAATATGACATAATAAGGAAAGGAAAGTAAAACCATGCAATTAATATGAATAAGCAGTTGAAGGATTGTATAAATCACTCAAATTAAGCACAAAGGAACTCATGAAATATGGGTTTATCAGGTATACTTGCCGGTTAGTTTGTGCGAATTCAATTTTTCACCATCATCTAAGCTCGCCAGCTGAAGACCAACCACCTTCAAAATAGCAAGTACGATAGGTATATTTCACATCCATACATCACAATATACAACATGATACATCAAAAAATACAAATACCCGCATATATCGGTTGATAGCAATGTCACCAACTTCCTCCGCCAGTTTCACATCAACTGACGACTAACACGCTTCGTCGGCAACTACCATATAAGAGAAATCCCTCCCCCACAGCGACGACCCGTCACTCTGGTCGCCAACTTCATGCAACCATTTTTGGCTCTCACTAAAACCCCTAACCTCTTCTAGCGGTACCTCATCCATAACATCCTATAATTCATCGGAAAAATCCACAACATCCTATTTTCTTTTCTTTAATATCACCTTTTTTCTCCTCGGCCTCGGCTGGTTCACCTCGCCAGCCCCACCAACTTTCTCCGCTTTTGACGAAGACCCTTCCTTCTCCATATTTTTACTCTTTACCTGAGCTCTGAGGGTAGCGGCAGAAACCCCAGGATATTTCCCCTTGCAAAACAAACATATCAAAACTCAGCCAAACTTTAGTCAGAATATAATCAAATCAATACTCCAGAAGTCTCACCTAAATATTCAACAACGGCCGACCTATTATCCTCCCACTGGAGCAAGTCAAAAACCGATATTAACTCCTTCTGATCAACAGCCTCAACCAGATATTCAATAATACACTTATTCCTTGCGGTGATAGTTTTCGGCCCCAGAATATTCTGAGGTTCCGAACACCACCATATCGGAAACTTCTCCCCCAGGTGCTCGTCCATATAAAACGGAAAATTCCCCTCAACATTCCTAACTTTCACATACATTTCCTTGAAATTTTTAAAGGAAGACTTGTACAGTTTGAAAACAGCAAACCTGGGTGAACTATTCAAGTTCACCCAAACCCCCTTCCAAACTCCTTTGGCTTGGAACAGTGTAAAGAACAACTCCATTGTCGGTTTCTCCTCCAAAAAATCCATCAGAATCTCAAAACTACGAAGAAATGCACACCCATTAGGGTGGAGCTGAGATGGTGCACAATTTAACTGCTTCAACACCTGACATTCAAAGTCAGTAAAGGGAAGCTTCACCTTCAATTCCTCCAACATACTACTATACATATAAAAAATACTCAAAAAGCTCCCCCTATGAAACACCCGGTCACTGGAAGAACAGTGAAGCAGTTCCAACCGAACCCCAGAAACAACCCTCATAATACTATTTTTGTCTATTTCTTTTATTGCATCTTCATCCAGAAATAAGGAAGCACGACTCCTTACATCATCATTCACCTAATCGTATGACCAATCAATTTTCTCCTTTTTCTTTTTCTCTAACCCCATTAATGGAAAAATAGTCGATGGAGAGGAAAACAGCAAAACAAAGATAGAAGAAGAAGCAGAGAAGTCGAAAATAACAAATTTAGAGCATACCTCTTTTACTCATTTTTCTTTTTGAAACAGAATACTCCTGATGACAAGGAAGCTTACCCAAGCCAAAATGAAAACCTTCAGGATTCCAAAGTGTTTAAATTAACACATTTAATCAACTTCTCGATTCCACTACCCTCAATCACATCAGTTACATCAAAATAAGTGAGGGACATTGGAAACACGCACGCTCTGTAACATGCATTTAATTATTTCTCTCTACTAATTATACCACCACTTAGCATTGACAACTGTTTATTAAAACAAACCGAACTGGGGGCTACAAGGCAAAATCAGTCGCCGAGTTTTGGATAAGTTCTTGTGGGATTTCTAAGGTTATGTATTGTTCAGCAGTAGTGGCTTTTAAACCACACTGTTGGAGATTAGAGGACTGGATGACTTCTTTGGGAGGAGGAGAAGGGTTTCTATGGATGAGATGGCGAATAGAAGTGAGGGTCGATTTCTTTTGTCTGTGGTAGAAAGAGTAAGGACTTATGAGAGGATACTCAGTGGCCGGGGTTCGAGAATCTTCTGGAACATGAGTGAATTCTACCAACTGATCAATCTTATTTCCAAGAGTTTTCTTTAAACTAGAGGGTAATCGGTCTATGCTCAGAGGGGTAGAGTGATGTATAGGTTGAGAAGAGCTTGATGAGTCTGTGATATTCATGATTATATTTAGTGATTCTCTCTTACTTGCTTTTACTAGTAATACCTTCTTCTTCCTCTTATCAACCTGAGGCTCTGATACCACAGAGGGGTGGATCTATAGGGGTGGATCTCCAGTACTTCAGGATGACAACGAGACAATGCATCGTTTGCTTATCCCAATCACTCTTTCTAACCATTATAACGAGTGAGATCAAAGGGTCCGAGCAAAACTTAGCATTATAACATTGAGTCCCTTTTCCACTATGAGAAATTCCCGTGGATCTGATCCATGCCATTTTCTGATGAGCAGGATCCTCTTAAAGAGGCAAGCTCAGAGCATACTGTTATGGCACTGGATTGAGGAAGAAGGAAATATCACTAGCTAAGCTTTCAGAGAGGGAGTCCTTCAACTACATCTTTTTCTCCATATAGTCCAGGTTGCCAAAGTTGACAAAGGTATTTGGCCAAGGCATTTAGGACTGTTTTTTCATCTGTGGGCCATATGGTAGAATATCCAACAATATCGACCTTGTTCTTGGTATGTGTCTTCTCATTATGGGCTTTACATCCAGCAAAGTAATCTCTCTGTAGGGTGACAAAACAACAGAATTTTCGCTTTGTCCTGGAGGGTTTATCCCATAATTGGTGCTGCTCGATCATGTTATATAACATTCCTCTCCATGCCCCAAGTGGTGCATACATAGCAAATAACCTGACTAGATGAGACTGGGCTTGAATACTGTTACACAGAATGTGATATACTGGGAAGAGTGGTATTATGATAGCACATGGATATAGGGAAGACAGAGCCCAGATATACCACATCATTTCCTCTGGTATAGGTCCTTGGATTATTGGTATAGTGCAAAAAGGGGTATCCACATCAAAGTACTTCGGATTTGGATGTATTTGGGTTATGGTAAGGAGCTGGTGTAACCAGTAGAACAAAGTTTGTCTGGCTAGACAGACTATTTGAAACACTGTCTGGGGTCTTGGTTTGAAAGGAAAAGGGCCAATTTTTCTTCTGTATGGGTTATTGTGGGGTGGAAAATCAGGAAATGGAATGGTGTATGAAGGGTTGTAGGTGCTCATGGTGTAAATGTAATGGATTGGTTTAGGAAGTGATTCTACTGGTTTGGGGGTGGTTCTTTGGTTGGTCTGGATAGGAAATCTGCAAGTGTGTTTTGATGTCCTTTGATGTGTCTTACCTCGAATTTATAGCGAGAGAACCAGTCCTTCCATCTTAGCAATTGAGAGTCTGGCAGGATTTTTTTCTTGATTTCTAGCATTGATGGGAAAGAGGTGTTATCCATTTCCACAGTGAAATGATAAGAACTGAGGTGGAAATTGAATTTTTCTATCCCTCTTTTGACAGCAAGAATCTCTTTGTAAGTGGCATGGTAATGTTTTTCAGATTCTTTGAACTGTCCACTAGCATGCGCGCAATAGTGTCTTGTCCCATCAATCTCTTCAAGTAGCACAGCTCCCCAGAATTCATCACTAGCATCCGTCTGTAATATTCTTTTTCCTGTGCTGGAAATCTTTAAAGGAGGGGGGTCCTGTGCTATCTTCTTCAGGGTTTTGACAGTTGTGGTTTGCTCTGGTCCCCATGGTGGGGGCTTCTTTTTCAAGAGCTTTGACAGCTGGCTGGTGTGTTTAGTCACATCTGGGATAAAGTCTCTGATGTAATTGACGATTCCCAAGAACTGTTGGACTTGTTTGACTGTCATGTTCTCATCTGGGAAGTTGAGCAATTCTTTGGCAATATGTTCTCCTGGTTGGAAAAATCCATTCTCGAAGACCATCCCAAGGAATTCAATTTTTGTCCTAGCAATAGAACTCTTTTTTGAAGATAGCATGATTCCTTGATCTTTGATGATTTGAGTGAATTGGGCCAGGAGTGCCTTGTGGGCTTCACTGTCTTTTGAGAACAGTAAGATGTCATCAATGTAGATGAGTGTGGAGTGTAGTATGGGCTCAAAGATTTTGGTCATTGCTTTTTGGAAGAGAGAGGGGGCTACTTTGAGACCAAATGGCATTACCGTCCATTGGTATTGGGCTTCAGGTATACAGAACGCTGTTTTATACCTATCTTCAGGATGGAGCCCAATTTGCCAAAATCCGGCTTTCAAGTCAAACTTGCTGAATATTTTTGCTCCACTTAATCTCTGTGTAATAACTGAGAGTCTTGGTAGAGAAAACTTGTCATCTTGTAAGAAGACATTAAGTGGCTTATAATCAATGACAAGCCTCTTTTTTCCTCTATTTTGCTCGGCTCTTTTTTCAACATAGAATGCTTGACATGCACAGTTGGAGTTGGTTGGTTCAATGAGTCCTTGAACAAGAAGGGCTGCACATTCAGCTCTTGCCAACTTAAGATCTTCAGGGTTCATCCCTGAATGAGTGGCCTTTGTAGGGTTGACGTCTTCATTCTTTTTGAAGGGGAGTCGAACATAAAATTCTGGATTTTTCCATAAAGGAGCAGGGTGGTTAAATTGATCATGACTATCACAGCAAGCACTGAGGAGTAATTGTTGGATCTTCTTCTTCTGGAGCTTCTTGGATTTTGAGGATACTTTGTATCCCTGTAAAAGGCAAAAACTGTCCTTTGTAACTCAGACCAGTGGGTTTGATATGTAGCCCATGAGTTCGGAAGAAGGCATCGAATCCGAACAAAACATCTTTGTCAGGGAGGTAGCTTCCCAACACTCTAAGCCAAGTGGTCTGACCTGCAAATATCTCCAGTCCAACTGGTTTTTTGGAGATGAGATTGATGGTGAAGACTTCACTGTTAGCTGCTGCGAATTTCTTGGAAAAAGGTGCCCACATTTCTTTTGGTAAGACATGTGGTTTTACGACAGTAGCACAAGATCCAGTGTCCATTAATGCAACAGCCTTTATTGGTTTATCATAGACAGATGTCTTGACCTTTAGATCAAAATGAGGTCTAGGAGTACCATCAATCTGTTTTACTCCTAAAGATCCGAGATACCCAAGTTCTTCTTCTGGCATACTCGTTCCTTTAGGAATCCTTGTGGTGATGGAAGCAATAGATGATATGGTAAAGATAGACCTCTTTGGTGGGAGGTCTTCTTCTGAACTATTCTCTTCTGAGTCAGAGTCTTGGAAGACGTATTCAGTTTCATCATCTTTGCTTCTCTGTTCCTCAAGTACTGACTCTAGATCTTCCTCATCACCAATGGAGGCAGCATCCATTAAAGACTTGAGCATCTTTATTTCCTTTTTTGTCTTGTGAGGACATGACCTAGCAAAGTGTCCTTGTTTTCCACAAATGAAGCATTTGTTTGACTTGGTATGGGGTTTCCTCCTTTTGAAGTAACGATATTTTTGCTTGCTTCTTCTCCTTCTGAATGCTTTTTGATGAAATATCTTGGCTGGTGGTCGCCAATGCGTCTTTTTCTTTTGCTTGCATTCACACATACTTGACTCCTTACACTTAATTTTCAGATGGGATTTGCTGCATGCTCCTTTGAGTTTGCCTGAGTTTTTGTTAAGCTGTTTGAACATCTGTTGTTGTTCACACAACTTGTCCAAGGCAGCCAGGGCTAACTGGTATATTTCTCCAATGGTAGTGGTAGCCACTTCTTTGCGAAGATTCATCATCATTCGCTGTATTTCAGGCTGAAGTTCATCTGGCAAGGATGCTATAAAGACTTGCTTAAGTGGCGGATTATTATTTCTTCCAAGAGGATAATATTTAGCAGCCATCTTCTTGTAGTATTTTTCCAAGTCTTTTCTGTTGAGTGAACAGCACTTCATCTCAAAGTATTCTTGAGAATTTCTTTTTTGGATAATTGCAATGTCTCCTAGAAATTCTTGATGTATTATCCCCAGAAACTGTGAAGAGGTACCATTGATGAGCTGGAGTCTTTCATACTCAGAAAGGTTAGTTGCCCATTCTCGGAGGTTGCCAGTCATCCGATTTATGAAATCTGCAAGGACTTGTTTGCTTGTGAGATTTGGGTTGGCCATGTTGGTTTGAATCCAAGCACTAAATTCATTCAACCTTTCTCTGTACCTTGCTGGTGGGACATCATCAAAAGTGAACCATTTGTTGGGAGTTTTAACTTCAATTGGGCTTATATGATCGTGATTAGCTGAAGTTTCTGGTTCGTCCCTTTCAGAAGTTATCTCTTCCTCCTCTTCTTCTACAGGGTTGACCATGGCTATTGCTGAAAGATCTGCTTCATAATCACCTTCAGACTCCTCATCTTCTTGTTCACGGGTCTCAGTAGTTTGATCTTCTGATTCTTCAGTAATCTCTTCACTGGGTGATTGAGTATCCAGAGTAAGGGTATAAATTGATCGTCCTGGAGCTGGCGACCCTTCTTTGATGCCCTTATCTTTCATAGGGACATTGGGAGATGTTTCGTCTCTAAAAAAGTTTCCTGGTTTCCAAGGAGGATGAGGTCTAGTTTGGAGGGATGGCTGAGGTTGTTGTGGCTTAGGCAGGGACGAATGGTGCCGTCCTTGAGGAGAAATGGATCTTTTAGTATTTGCTTGCCTGGCTAAATGGTAGGTAGATTTGAATATGGAGTCATAATCTGGGGTTTCTGGTGGTGAATATGTGGAAGGAAATAAGACAGGTGAATATGAGGGGTATGGTTTGGCGTACATGGATAATGGGTCTATGGACAGCGTTTGGCGTATAGCTGTTTTGCTTTTGTCCATCTCAATTTGTCGAAGTTGAGCCTTGACTTGATCCAATTCTCTGTTCTTCTTTTGGAATTCTGGGCCAAAGTAGTGATTGTCAATGTAGGCCTTGAGTTCTTAATCAAGTTGAAAAGCTTGTGCGAAAAGTCGATCTTTGAGTTCAGCTACTTGTTCTGCCATAGAACTTAATTTTACCAATATTCAGAATATAAGTTAACAAAGTCAAAATAATAATAACAATCATAGGCCTCCTAGGTAGAGACCAAAAAATCTCATAGGCCTTTGCTTATGGTTTGGTCAAGAGTCAACATTACTGTTCCTCTCTTTGACAAATTGGGCTCAAGTATGGACATATTTTTTGCTCTGTTAACTTAGAGTTGATGTTCTTCAACGTATTAAAAAATAAAAAGAAAGTCTCCATTATATTAATCCAACATTTGGGGTTAAAATATCATGATTAAAAAAAATTGCGAAGTAATAACGATAAAAGAAATATTTTCGTCGCTAAAGTTGTATTGAATTTTATTTTGACCCCGGAAAAAAAAATAAACATTTAAAAAAATAGTTGTTTAAATGTTTACCCTTATTGTTTCCATTTATTGTCATTATAGGAAAGTAATGTTTGTTTATGTATTATAAAAAATATTGGACTCAACCCTTCCCGTCCAACTCCAAGAGAAAAAAAAAAAAAAGACGAACTGATTCTTAATATTAATAATAATGTATTAATACTTTACAGGTACTAACGTGCCCATTAATTAATTTTTTATATAAATACGATAATAATAATAATAATAAATTTAAAATTAATCAAGATATTTAGTAAAATAAAATTATGTAAAATGAAGCGCATTTTAAAAAAATATTTTTGCATTGATACTAATCTATTTGATGAACCACTATTTTATAGTTTATTTTGTATTGAATTAAATGGATTTTGTCAACTATTTTCACACTTATTCATGTAAATTGCATGTTTTTAAGCTTCTTTCCCAATTTTGTATTATGATTGAAAACATGTTTTTTAGGCCTTAAAATTGCTAATTCTTAATCCTCTCTTGATACCATTATTATCGTGATATGTTTGTTAAGTGATTCCAGGGTTTATAGGCAGTGACAAATCCAAAAAATTTTGTGAGTGGGACAAAATATACATAATATAATAATAATTTTTATAATTATACTTGTTATTATAAAATATAATTAGTCTTTAAATTATCTAATCAACAAATTAAAATTTCATTTTTTTTAGTTTTTATATTTTAAAAAAATTAAATAATATTTTTATTGTCAATAAAATTAAATGTCTCTCTTTTATATATGTCGTTAAATAACGATTTAAAAATTCATCTTTCATATGATTACAAAATCGATTCTTTATAATATTCATATTTAAAAACGTTTTTTTTAACTGATATTGTTCCAAAAATAACTAAAATTAACTTAAAAAGAAGACACCAATAAATAAACAATACTATTTTGATTTCTTATTTTATTATTATTATTATAGATTTAACCATTTTTTATTTAATACTCACTATAATATTAATATTTTTATTATTCATTTTTAATTTAATATTAATATTTAATAGTTATTTTTTCATCGCCAATAAAAAATAACTCTAAAAGATGTTAACAAATAACTCCCGAAAAATTAGATATACATTAAATATATATATTCTAAAAAAAGACTTTAGATGTCATATTTTGATGTAATTTTTTGTAAGTAATATTAAAAAATAAGATATTTTTATTCTCAAAAATTTATTATTTTATGTCAACTGAATTTTTAAAATTTTTTTAATTGTGAATGATTAAATTTTTTTGAAAAATAAAAAAAATTTAGAAATCAAATTTTATTCTAAATATTTTTGTGCATCTTCTAAATATTTATTCAAATGTTGGCAAAACAATTTAGATTAATTGAATATGTCATTTGTTAAATACGAAAATTTTTTTGTCACTTTTAATAAATATAATATTTATTAGTTATTTTTATCGCAATTTTCAAATCATTCAACGATTATTTTGTCTGTACCTAAATCTTTTGGATATTAAATTGGTAGTTACCTCTATTTCAAACAAATAATCAAATATATATATATATATATATATATATATATATATATATATATATATATATATATATATATATATACGGAACAATAGTGATATTCACTAAATATATAAATAAGTTTTTTTAGATTTTAAATTTATTTATTAATTACAATTATAAAATAACAAATTTATAATTATTTCACTCTTTTTTTTAAAGGTTATTGTAACAAATTTATTTAAATCTTAAATTATCATTTATTTTTACATAATTAAAGTTAACGAGTGACGTTAAATTATAGTGGAGTCAAATTTAATTATATAGTGGGGGCAAATAAATTTTGTTACTATGTATTACGTAAAAAAATTGTAAATTCTACTGGGGCACTTGCCCCCACTTACTTACACATGAATCTGTCCCGGTTTATAGGGCAGGAATGACTTAGAGGATGAAAAGAAGCATGCAAAAGTGGAAGGAACACAAGAAATTGAAGTCTTCAGAAGCTGGTGTTTACGCGCACGCATTGCTGACGCGTACGCGTGACCAAGTCATAACCAAAAGACGCGCATGCGTGGCTAACGCCTCGCGTGGCTAGTGCAGAGTTCAAATGATGCGCACGCGTGATTGACGCGTACGCATGATGAGTGTCACGTGTCTCAGTAAAGAGAATTCGCTGGGGCTATTTCTGAGCTGCTTTTGACCTAGTTTCAGGCACAAAAATGAAGAGAAGAGGCTACAGAGTGGAGCTGGAAGGATCATTCGAATCATTCATTCATTTTTACGCACTTTAGTTTTAGATGTAGATTTCTAGAGAGAAAGACTCTCTCCTCTCTCTAGGTTTTAGGGTTTCTTTTAGTTTTATTTCTTCTCAAATTCAGATTTTCATCTTGCTTTAATTTAGTTTCTCCTCTACTTTTTATTGTTCTAGTACCTTAGTTATCTTCTCTTGTTGATTTCTTTATTTTTTCAATTTAGTTTATGAATTCTTTTTGTTAGATTTAATTCACTTTTAATGCAATTTGAAGTATTTCATGTTTATGGCTTCTTCCTTTAACTGTTGGTTATGATTCCTTGTAATTGTTAGTCTTAGATTCTACTATTTCTTGTTAATTTTCTATACTTTTATTTTATGCCTTCCAAGTGTCTGATAAAATGTTTGGTTGGATTTTAAATTAGATTTTTGTGTCTTGATTTAGATTGAGTAATTTGGAGACTCTTGAATTGTCAAAGTCTCTTGTTAATTGGTGATTGAAAGTTGGTAGTTAGCTTAAACTTCACTAAATCTAGTCTTTGATTAGACCTTGTGAACTTAAGTTGATTTTACTCACTTGACTTTAATTTCCTTCAATTGTTAGAGGTTAACTAAGTGAAAGTAAAAAGTAATTACCATCACAAGTAACGATGATGATGAGGATAGGAATTCCAATTCTCAACCCTTGCTAGGATTTTTCTTAATTGTTAGTTTATTTTCTTGTTAATTACATTACTTGTCTCTTATTACAAAAAATCCCAAAAAATATCTTTTCATAGCCAATAATTGCACATTTTCCTGTAATTCTGTGAAAGACGACTAGAGATTTAAATACTTCGGTTATTTTTATTAGTTTACTTAAGTGACAAACAAATTAAACGTTAATTGAGATTTAATTATTGGTTTAGATCTATACTTGCAATGCAATTTTATTGAAAAATTCTTAACCAACGATTTTCCTCTCAAATATCCCCTTTATATAATAGAAAAAAAAATAATAGATAAATTTACAAGATTAAAAAAATGTTAAGTAAAAGAAGATTACGTCATCTGCCCTTTAGTACAATATATAGGCTAAATTTTTATATTAAAGTTAATATAATTTATTTTTAAATTTTTGCAATGCCAATCACGTTCTAGATATTTTTTTTTCATTAGTATGTAATCAGTCGTATTAGGTATTAGGTGTATATTAAAATTAGTAATATATATTAAAATAAATTAAATTATATATGTAAATATATAATGACTTAATTTAATATATAAATAATATTTTTTATATTTAAAATAGTTATTAAATTTTTAAACGTAGCAAATCACCGTTAGAATTTCAATGAGTGACAAAGATTCAGAGAAGAAAAAATTAAACACGTATTCTGCATAAGCAAGCAATGAAAGAATAGGATATAATCTAGTAGTAATGCTTCGATTTTCAAAAGTATGCCTAACTGGACTCCAACTAATTAGATTGCGATATATCAAAAAAGAAAGCAAAATATAAAAAATACGGTGGAATGTTTGTTGTCCTTGGGAAGTTTTATGTAATGATTAATTGAAAATGGTATCCACTATCCAATAAAACAAAAGGATAATAATAAGAAGAAAATGAGCCAATGATAACCATCTAAACTAAGACTTTGAAAGCATATATATCACAAGCATGGAAACAGCTAATTAATTGGTTGAGGCCACGTCTCAAGTTAATCAACAAGCGTGTTGCCTCTCAATTATCTATGACCACTAACCAAAGTATTATAATTAAGTATGATCACTAAGACTCACAACACATTTCTTCTTTTGGCATATTAAGCATGATATAGGGTTTCCTACTTCCTTGTAGCCTATAATTGGACCCACTCGTTGTTGACAAATACAATATATTATAATATAATTATAAAAATAAATGGACAATTTAACTTAATAAACTAAAAGCATTTTAATATTATGTAAATTTCTCAAACTATAAAATGTTAAATGAATGTCCCAAGTTGTATTTCTATATAAATCAAATTTATCCAAATACGTACTAAATCAAACTCATGAAAATCGAATTACCTGCAAATGAATTTTATGAATAAATCGAAACTAATAGCTTCGAATTAAACAACCATGCTAAATCGTAACAAAAGGATTCGATTAATATATACTAGTAAATCGAATCCATTCATTTCGATTTATACTTTTATCTAGCATTTCAGGTAAAAGAAGCTATTAGGATCGATTTAGTATGTATAGCATTGCTTGATTAAATCGAATGCACTTAATTCGATTTATACATTACTGACGTCTTTTTTTTCATTGTATCACTATTTTACATACAATTTTTATAAGTACACTCTTTTTTTATCTATTATTTATTTCATCAAATTGCATTGAGTGTCCATCATGTACATCTTTATATTTTATAAAAAATATTATATAAAAGAATATTATATATAAAATATAAAAATGTACATGATGGACACTCAATGCAATTTGATAAAACAATAAATAAAAAAATTGTATTTATGAAAATTGTATGTGAAATAGTGATAAAATGAAAAAAAAATTGTCAATAATGTATAAATCGAATTAAGTGCATTCGATTTAATCAGACAGTGCCATACATACTAAATCGATCCTAATGACTTCGCTTTACCTGAAATACTATGTAAAATTAATAATCGAATTGAATGGATTCAATTTACTAACATATATAAATGGAATTCATTTGTTTCGATTTAGTATGGTTGTTTAATTCGAAACCATTATTTTTGATTTATTCATGAAATCCGTGTGTATGCAACTCGAGTCCCATGAGTTGGATTTAATACGTATTTGAGTAAATCGAATTTATTAAATTTAATTTATATAGAAATACAACTTGAGATATTTAAATAGCATTTTATAATTTAAAAAATCTGCATAATATTAAAATGCTCTTAGTTTATTAAGATAAATTGTCCTTTTGTTAACTAAACAAAAAATAATTTACTAATTAAGTTAATCATTTTTTAATTAAATTTTTAAATGAGGTACGTATATTTGTACGTTTAAAAGAAAATAAAATTTTTAATTTATTATTTTATTTATTACCTTTAATAAAATGTTGTTTTCTAAAAGATGCTGCACTATTTACTTCACATCATAAAACACATTTATGATTAATCTGATCAACCAAACATTTTATAATATTTGCCGAGTAAAAGATCTGCTCAATGAAAATAGAAGTTGGAATTGGCCATTGATTAAAAGTTTACTTTTTATAAGTACTGTAGAGAGGGTTACAAAAAAAGAGGGGTTGAATCTTAGTCTCTTTTTATTTTACTTGATTAATTTTAGAATTGGATGAAATTTCTGGTTTCTAGAGTGCTATTTCAGATGAAAGATAAAAGATTATTTTATTTTGTCTCTTGTCGAAAGAGGAGACAAAACAGAATTACGAACAAAGTGTATTATTGTAAAGTATAGCCGAATAGAATAATTAGGAGATAATTTTGTTTTGTCTCCTAAAATACAGAACCAAAAACAGAGAAGAGAAGAAGAAGTGACACGACTGTATATCCTGATTCAACTACTCAATGCAATGTAGCCTACATCCAGTCTCTATCACAATTAATTAAAATTTCACTATCTTTCAACAAGATTACATCACCAATTCTCTCTAGGATTCTACTCAATCTTATATGGGACAAATCCAGTTTCTAACCCAAACCAGATTTCACTAGAAACTCACTCTAACTTTCAATAGTAAAGTACTCACCCAACTTACAAGAAAATTCCCTCAGAATCATAACAACAAAATAGAAAAACTTACAAAGAATTTATGAAATAAATATTTGTTTTTTTTCTCTAAGTCAAAAGGCTTGTTTGGACATCATTTTCAAGAAAAATCTTTTACAAAAGTACAAGTGATTTTGTGTTTGGATATCTCGTGTAAAAAAATATTTTTATTTATCAATTATGTTTGTATAAGATAAGATAAAAGTATTTTTTTATTCATTTATTATGTGAAAAATATTTTTTTTAAGAAAAAAATCTTTTAAAAAAATATCTAAATTGTAACTTCTCAAAAAAAAAATTTTTTTTCTAGTGCTTTTATTTTTATTATTAGAAATTTGTCAAACACACTAAAAGATAAAAAAATCTTTTTTTTATTGAAAAAAGATCTTTTTTATCGATTTAATGACGCCTAAACAAGCACTAACTCTCTTGCCTTTTCACTCAATGGCTTTTTCATACATACCTTAGTGTAATGCCTTTTACCATTGGAAATAAAGAAAAACTAGACTGAGAAAATAAGATATTCAATAAGAACTATGAAAAAGAAGAATGGTAATAGCTTTGCAAGCTATAGGAACTTAAACTTAGTACTTTCTCTCCTTACCTCAACCCTTGGCCGTTCATCCCTTTAATAGAGGAGTGAAGCTTCCAAAGCTTGAAATCTTGCTTCAGCACATGTTTGACTTCTTCTCCCAAAAATCAGAGGCAGCAACAATGTCACAGAGTAGAAATAAAGTAGAGACAGTGACTGAATCATACATGCATCCTTAACTTTTATCTTCTCTTTCATCCTTTTTCAAATTGCTTCTTAAATCTTAAATTCTTCAATCTTGCTTTGTCCCCAAGTTTGATTCTTAAATTTTGATTCATAGTAGATTGTCACCATCTTCAACATCTTCAACTTTCCACTTTTGTGTATGCAAGGAGAAGATTTCTTCGCCGAGTTTCAATGAAGCATAAATGTGGAAATACGTCTCTGATAATGCTTCGGAAGTGATGTTTGTTTTTAGCCCTAGCCTTTTTGACTTTCTTTTTCTTTGATTGAATTGGTAACTCCTTTTTGTTCTTTGATTTTGTCTTAATTCAGAGCTTTTCTTTTTCTTTTTTTTTTCTTCTGAGCTTTCACATAGGTGTTGAAGGAGAAGAGAGAGTTTGGTTTCGGTGGTGTGGTATTTGGTTTAGAAGCAAATGGAACTTGAATTACTTAATTAGCATCGAAGTGAATGATTGGACTTGGATGTGGACCACCGATTTAGGCTTGTGATTGTTCTTGGGCCAATTTTCTTGCTCTTTTTTCATGCAGTTCAGCCACTTATTCTTTGGATTAGGAGTGGTGGTATGAATGCTTGGTTTAACCTGAACTAATGTTGGATTTCATTAGTTTGTTGGGCCTATTTTTCTTGCTTCTTAGGATAGTGTGATTAAATTAAAATCCTGTACACTAAGCAAACTAATCACATATATAATTGGCTTTTAACTCAATAATAATATTTAGTCATCATTTTTAAAATGTTGTTAGTTTTTTAAATTTAACAATCTCTCCCTTGATGACATATATTATGAAATGAATTGAAAAAAAATAAGAAGAGTTTTAAAAATTTTCCTTTGATGTTTCCTTTGATTTGAAACTCTCCCTTTCTTTTGATCACTAGGCTCTCCCTGAATATTTACATTTTTCAAACTGATATGAACAAAATTTACATAAAAATAATGCAAACATCAAATAAATTCACAAGTAGTTTTATAAGAGAGAACCTATTTTATCACTAGCTAATATTTACAAGGTTATGTATCCATTAAAAATCATCAACCAGCTTTAAGTCATTAATCAGAGCTACTAAGTTAGAAACTCAGATTCCAGACATAGCCATGATCAATAAACAAGTATAATCAATATTCACAATCAGAGCACAATCAAAGTAATATTCATAATCAGAGCTGCAATTAATAATATTAAAAACAAAAACTGCAACCTGCCTCAAGCATCATACCAATTTTAATTCATTTTGACATACTCTCCTTTTTGTTATCAAAGAGGGTAAGCTTGCACAAAGAAAATAGTTCAATATGCAAACTATAAGTGCAAAACAGATAATTGTGTTAGTGTCAGTGTTAAGTTCCTATGACAATTACAGTTATCCAACAGTAAACAATATTCAAATAATAAGTCCAAAGACTAGAAATTACATCATCAGAAAATAAATTCGAAGAAAACAGTAGCATCAAACAGGAATTTAAAATCAGATCCCTCATCCTCGGTTCTAAGAAGATCTTTTTCTTGCTCGGACAATACTTGATCATATTCCAAGGAATCTATGTATTTGAGTAGCACTTCAACTCGACTTTGAGACTTGTTAAAGGAATTCTCAATTTGAAATGCTAGTTTCCTAACTTGTCGGCTTGAGTTGATCTTCTGGTTAGTGAGATTCATAAATTCTTGAAAGATATCCTTGACAATGCCATTCATTAAGTACTTTTGAGAGGATGATTTCCCTGCAGCAGATGGAGGAGGAATACTTTCTTCCTCTTCTTCTTCCAAAACCATGTCTTTAACTGTCTTTGTGCCCTTTTTCTTAGATTATTTTATTGCACTACTGCCCTTAAGATATAAAATTCTGTTTTCTTGTGTCTCATTACTCAGATCAATACTAAAATACTCAAAGATGCAAGTTAAAAACATGCCATATGGAAGAAAAATCTTTTTATCGCTTTTGATTCAATCATACATATGGCGCATCATCAAGTAAGCAAATGTGATTTCAGTTTTGTTGAGTATTGCATAGAGGACCAAGGTATCACAGAGGGTTACTCTTTGGAATGAGCCACTTTAAGGCAGTGAAGCTAGACTTTGGCTGGACCTAAGGCTCTATGATTGGGGCACTACAAAAAAACAGCTCTATTGCCACGCTTTAAAAGTGTGGCGAAAAGCTGAAAAAAGCATTGATGCCAGGGCATCTTAGCCTAGTTTTACTAGTCTTTTTTCTTTATTTTTAACAGGTTTTATACACTTTCTTGAGTTACAAGTAAGCCATTTAGGTAGAAATTCATGTGTACTTGGATTCAATCAACCATGAGTAAATTGATGCATTTTCATGAGGTTTTGTGCTATAATTGCTTATATGTCAAGGATGAGAAGAAGTCTCATGATTTTAGCATAGCTTTGATGCATTTGTTGATTGATGATAGGTGACCAAAAGGCTTGGAGGAAGGTTGAAGAAAGGGGATGGCAGGAATGGAAATGAAGGCAGCATTGAGAAGATCACGTTTGAGTTCAAGTTTGCCTCAAACGTGAACTCAAACGTGGATAACAGCAAAGCCACCCTGGAGGAAGCTAACGTTTGCACCAACGTTTGCCTCAAACGTGAGGTCAAACGTTGGCTTAATAATATTCCCTGGAGGACTCAACGTTTGCGCCAATGTTTGCCTCAAACGTGAGGTCAAACATTGCCTTAAAAGAACACCTGGGAGGACTCAACGTTTGCGCCAACGTTTGCCTCAAACGTGAGGTCAAACGTTGGCTAAAAATTGCCTTGGAGGGATCACGTTTGAGCTCACGTTTGACCTCAAATGTGAACTCAAATGTGAGTGACAGCAAAATCCGTTCTGCATGATGCCATTGCACGAAGACGTTTGAGTCAATGTTTGCCTCAAACGTTGACTCAAACGTGAATGATCCCAAAGTCCATAGTGCAAACGGATTTCTTCTCAAGACCAAGAGCAATCAACAGAGGCTATCTTCAACCCAATTCTATCAAGGCCAAGGGCCCAAATTCAAGGCTTAATGATCATTAGAAGGAAGTGTATAAATAGAAGCTAGTTTGATTTAGGAAAAAACCTTTTTCTTCTTTTAGAATTTTCACTTGTAATTTTGAGAGTTTTTACTTTGATTTTGGATCTTAGAGAATTGGGAGGAGAATTGAGTTCTCTTCCTCTGGGTTTTCTTGTTTTCTTTTCTGCAAAGCTTTATTTGAGTCTTAAGTGTGAAGAATTGAGGAAATTCTGTCTCACTTTCACCTTGAGATCTCTTTGTTCCTTTCTCTACATAATTCAGAATTTAGTGATTTGAATTCAAAGTTGCTTTACTGTTTTGAACTTTAATTTGTTTGCAATTTACTCTTCTACTTCTTTTTGCAATTGTTCTTGGTTGGATCAAGGAAGGACTTGAGATCTAGACTTGTTTTCTAGTCTCCTCCACCCCTGAGATCTTCAACTTTCTTTTAGTTATTGCAATTAAGCTACATTTCACTTTCTGTTTGTCTTCTCAAGCAATTATTCTTCTCTTGTTTAGATCTGTTGCAATTTAATTCATCCTTTACTTCTCTGTTTAATGCCATTTTACTTTCTCTTGTTTAATTTCTGCAATCCCAACTCCCAAATCCTTTTATTATTCGAGCCATTTACATTTATTGCACTTTAAGCTTTAGCTATCTACATTTCTTGAAATTTAAGTTTCTGCAATTTACATTACTTGCACTTTAAGATTCAGCTCTTTTAATTTTTCTGCACTTTAAATTCTTGTCAATTATCCCTCTCCCTTTAAATTTCTTGCAATTTAGCTTCTGTTGGATACAAATCACTCAAATCAACTCTTGTTCGCTTGACTAAATCAACCACCTAACTAAAATTGCTCAATCTTTCAATCCCTGTGGGATCGACCTCACTCATGTGAGTTATTATTACTTGATGCGACCCGATAGCTTTTCGCCAAGCTTTTTGAGCTATCGCCACACTTTTGAAAGGGTGACCTATAAAAGGGTGGCGGTTGCTCTATCACCACGCTTTTGGTGACCTATCGCCACGCTTTAATTTTTGCCACACTTTTGCAGATTGCCCCGCTTAAAAAGCGTGGCCGCATGTGAGAGATACGGCCACGCTTTTAAAGCGTGGCGATAGAGAGAGATACGGCCACGCTTTTAAATCGTGGCAATATAGAGAGATAGAGCCACGCTTTAAAAGCGTGGCGATAGCCTTGTTAAATTTAAAAAAAAATTCATTTTTTTTATTTTACCTTCACTGCACAATATAAATTTTGTCCTTTTTTTATTACCAAACCTATAAATATAGTATGCAATTTTGATTACAAGACAACTCAAACAGTAATTAGTGACATATAATTTTTGATATAATTGTTTTATACATTAAAAAACTAATACTCAAATACAAAATAAATCTCAAGTTCAATAAAGTAATCTATCCAGTCGGGCAGCACTGAGACTGAGAATATTTTCTTGTACTTATTGGCAGCTCAACCCCTAACAGTTGAGTAGCACGAGCCATCTCTTCCAATATTGCCTCCAAAGAAAGAATACTGCATTTCAACATATATATCACATTTTAACATAGATGTAAAAATACTACATGTATCCAAAGAAAGAAAAAGCATATGTGAGCTAGAATTTCCTTACAAAGACACATTACCATCACATGAATTAAGAGAGAACTTTTTGTTTAGAAAAGAAGAAAAAACTTTTAACATGTATAAAAGTATAAAAACTAACTTGGGATAAAATATCCTTTCAAATATGGAAGAGTAAAGCCATGATATCTCAATTCCTTTGAATATCAGTTAGAAGAACACCATTGGTCAGAGCATTTGCAGCATCAAAGGTATGCCAAATAAATAATGTTATTCCCCAAAAAATGTCAAAAAGAAACTTTACTTCCTTACATGAATGAAAACCTCTAAAATTAACAATCTGGTACCAATAATGTTCCTTGTAATTTTAGCCGACGATCCAGAACTGTAAGTATAAAGGATGTCATCAATATCTGCAAATCCAGAATAATAAAATGCAGGTAATTAATAACAGTAAATTACAGGTCCAGTCTCCTTCTTTACGTGGAGCTGAATATGACAAGAAAAAATTTTTAAGAGAGACACTTGGAGGCTAGTTGATACATTGAGATTTTTGTCTTTTAGTTTTCCTTCCAAAACAAAAAATTTAAGAATCATGGTGTAACATAAAAGACACAGGCGAGATCAAATAGTTAGAAAATTCAGCGTAGAAAATTCATGACCATCTGATTCCCAGTACCTAGAAAGCTTAAAAATTGGAATCACAACTGAAATAATTGGATAGATTGGGTTAATAGTATAATGGAAATGAAGGATATAAGAACCATAAATAAGAAAGCAATTGCACATATGGGAATACAAGTTCCAGGCCCATTGCAAAGTATCTGGATTGTAGCAACACAAAAGTACTCAATATGTTACAGAGTAGCAGAAATCAATATGTTACAGAGTACCCAAAAAAACAGAAGAGCACATGTTGTCTTTGCTACTCAAAAATTTAGATATGAGAGTTCTTTTCATTTGAGATTATCTGTTTTCTTAATGTTGTCATGCAACTAGTAACAACTCTCTCCTTTCTACTTAATGAGTGTGAGAATACCTGGCCAATTCTATAAGCACGATCTTTGGCTTGAATTAGGACACCTGGAGTCCAGGATTGCTCTGTAAAGATAACTGTGCTTGCAGCAGTTAAAGTTAATCCAACTACTCCCGCTTTAATGGATAGCTGCATGATAACATGTCATATGAAATCATTATCTCAAGCACAAATACTAACCAAGACAACAGAAAAGATGCTTATAACAGAAACACATGGAAGAAATGCACAACCAAAAAAACCACCAAACTACAACTGCCTTAATATAATCCTTTTCCTGGAAATCTGTAACCAATTGTTGCCTTCATGCAGCGGGTGTACCTCCATCAATCCAGATGCAACCCAGTTTTCTCTTCTGGAAATTTTCAACAGCTTTTGTAAGTGCTATAATTTCCAATATAAATAAAAAGAGAGTAAAATTGAACTAGTCTTACAAGAAGGCACTCAGGTATCGCATCTGTCATTGGCTGATGGTGCGCAAATATAAGAAACTTGCAACCTGCTTGCAGTGATCACAACATATTACACGTGATAACCACCGATAGCCCAAATGAAATAGAAAGATGGAAGCAAGAGAGAAAAAAATTGAAGCAATCAAACTTTCAAATTAAGCATACACAACGATTTGGGGCACTAGAAGATGGATAAAATATAAGAATTAACACATAATCTAAACCACTCAGACAAGCCAACATTGACACCAATAATAGTTGTGGCATATGCTGACATTTTCACTACAACTAAAACAATGTTCACAAAAAATAAAATAAAATAAACAGAGGTTCTGGAGTCAAACAAAAATTCACCTGATCTACCAAGGAGTTCTCCAGCAACTGAGCCTTTTGAAGACTCATATTATCAGTAGCAGCAGCAACATAGAATCTGGGATTGAACTTATCTTTCTGTAACACTGCCAATAGATTAAGCATCCCAGCAGTATGACCACCTACAGAATAATAAAATTTAGGAAACTTATCACCTATTCCATTGTACAATTCTGGGATCGAAACCTGAGTGATCAAAATAAAATAAGAACAGAGAGCACTAAACCAAATTTGACATGAGAATACCAAAAAACAAATTAAAATAAAATAATTAAAAAACTACAACCACAAAAGTTAGAGAACAAATTCAAAATCAACAAAAACCAATAATCAAGAACAGAACAGAAACTGGCAGTGAAAAATAGATGCAGACAAAATATAAGAACAGAAACGAGCAATGAAAAATAGATGCAGAGAAAAATCAAGAACCAAAAATCAAGTACAAAACAGGAAAAAATAGAAGCAGTAAAAAATCATAACGAAAATCAAGAATCAAGAATAGCAACCAAGAGAATAGTGCTTACAGTCTTTAGATAACAAACTCAACCACAACAATTACAAAATGGCAACTGAATATAAAGTGCTTACACTCTTTCTTGGCAACAGAGAGGGCTGTTTGGTGACAGAGACAAAGGAGGTGCTTGGTGACGGCGAGGGCTTCTTGGACGATGGCGCTCTCTGCGACGGAGAAGAGCGCCGCGGTAGGGACTCTCGACTTGGCGACGAGGAACGAGCCACCGCCGCGGATTGCGTGAGAAGGATGGCAGGACAGGAGAAGGGCGCCGCAGATGGAGGAGGAGGTAGGGACACGCTATGGTCTACGACTCTACGGATGGAGGCGCTATTGAGGAAGATGGGGTTAGAGACTGAGGGAGAAGAAGAACAAGAAAGAGAAAAAGAGTCTGAAGACGAAGATGAAGATTAAGAAGATGAAGAAGAAGTGGTTTCGAGTGACGAAGTGTGACGAAGGCGAAGGGTGAAGGGCGAAGGGCGAAGGGAATGGGAGGAGCTCTTGCTGAGTGGTTTCGAAGGTGAAAGAGGTCGATTAGGGTTAGTTAGTGTCAATGGGTTGGGGACCAGGTTGGGGGCCGGGTTGGTGTCAATGGGTTGGGGACCCTCTCGCCACGCTTTTAAAACGTCCTTATTTTTTTCTATGGTCACGCTTTTGAAGCGTGGCAGAAAAAAAAGGTGGCCATTTTTCTAATCGATTGTCACCCTTACAAAAGCGTGGCCATTGTTCCTTTTCGCCACGCTTTTGAAGCGTGGCAAAAAAAGTGGCCAAATCTCTAATCTACCGCCACCCCCATAAAAGCGTGGCCATTGACCACTTTTGGCCATGCTTTTGAAGCGTGGCAAGAAAAAGCGTGGCCATTGGCCTTTTTTCTTGTAGTGGGGGTAACACCATTCATGAGGGATATATTTTTACATATGTTAGCTAATACATCCTTGTGTGAGATGCCCAGATTATTATCCCATTTTCTGGAAATGTAAGCATTAATGCCAGCATCATAATAATCAAAGGCTTCACCAATGGATTCTTTATATAAATAAATTTAGTGGCCTTTAACATATGAGTGAACAGATTCCTCACTATAGTACAAGTTTGCATAAAACTCTCTCACTAAATTAGGATAAACAGGCTTTCTAATATCAAAGAGTTTTTCCTAATCCAAATAAATAAAATTTTCAATGAAATCAATTCCTTTTTTGGCCAATGCCTTTAGGTCAGCAACATAAGATGAACACAGAGGTCTTTTGAAATCAATTTCTTTATGAAACTTAAAATTCATACTTAACAAAATGCGGAGAGGATCATAATGAGAGTGAGGGCGGTCACTGAATTGAGATTTGAAACCCATTGAATCAAGGATTAGCAGGTTCTTTTACTGAGTTAAGGAAAAGCTTTTTGTTACTTTTGGAGGGGCGACTAGAAGGTGTTGAACATCCTTGAGGACGAGAGGATGAATGAGGAAGAGGAGAACTTGGAGGTTCCTCATCCGTCATGGGTCTCTTTCCTTTCACCGCATTTGCCCAAGAAGTTCTTACTTCATGTGGTGTCGAAGAGGGTCTTCAAGAAGTGGTTTTGGCCCTTACCATAGGTTCGGATATTTAGGAGGAGTGAGAGAAAGAGTGTGAATATATGTGAATATGAGTGTGGGCTTGTTCCTTTTGTGGAGGACGAATGGTTCCAATGCTTCTGTGGGTTGCAATCTTCTTTCTCATCTTAATAAGGGCACGATGGAAGAGAATGTGGGAGTAATGGAAAAGATAAGAAGTTATCAAGTAATAGCTGCTTTAATTGCTTTGAACCTTTTTGAAAACACAAAATGAAATAAATGAAAACGGCATTTTGATAAATTTGAATTTTAATTCAAATGCAAGCAGTTTGAAAAAACAAGTCAGTTACAGGTTTGAAAAAAAAAGTGAAACTGATTTGACTTGAATGAAAACCCTAAAAGCAAATACCCTTTTGATGAGAATGATCAAAGCAAACAATAAGGCCCACTTCATAAAATAGATATTCTTCCTCTTGGGCCTAATGATGGTTTTAAGGAAACACAATGGACCACCAAAGACTTAGTTTTGACCCAAATCAATTAGAAGTACCAACACTTAGTTTGAAACCCAGGAACCTAAAGGGAGTAATCATCTCTCCAGTTTTATCTCCTGTCGACTTGAGAGACAAAAACAACGAAAAATCAAATTTATCACATTTAGTTCTAAAACTCAACATCAATAATTTCTAATGCAGTTTTCAATTTACAAAATCTATCTCCACACAAAAGTTTTGTAAAGATATCAGCCAATTGATCCTCAGATTTCACAAATTATATTTCAATTGTACCCTTTTGCACATGTTCTCTAATGGAGTAAATTCTCACTTCAATGTGCTTTGTTCTTGAGTGCAAAACTGAATTTTTGGAAATATTTATTGCCCTCATGTTATCACAAAATAAAGGGATACTATTGACTTACAATTTATAATCTGCAAGTTATGTTTTCAGCCATAAAAATTGTGAACAACAAGAAGAAGCGGCTATGTATTCAGCCTCAGCAGTGGATAATGCAACAGTAGCTTGCTTCTTGCTTGACCACACATTCAAGGAATGTCCAACAAAGCAAAAAATCTCTGAAGTGCTTCTTTTATCAACATGGTCTCCATCAAAATTTGCATCACAATAACCAACTACAGAAAACTCATCAGATTTGGGATACCAAAGACCAAAATCAGCAATGTCATTAATGTATCTAATGATCCTTTTTACAACAGAAAGATGCAATTCTTTTGGATGAGATTGAAATCTAAAATACACTCCAATACTATGAGCAATATCTGGTCTAGAGGAAGTTAGATACATGAGAGATCCTATCATTCCTCTATACCTTGTTTCATCTACATCCTTCCACATTTCATCCTTTTCAAGTTTGAAATTTAAATGCATAGGTATAGTCATTGGTTTGGAGTTTTCCAAACCAAATTTTTTTACTAACTCCTTGGAATATTTACCTTGGTGCACAAAAATTCCACTAATAGTTTTTTTGATTTGGAGTCTTAGGAATAATGTAAGTTCTCCCATTATACTCATATCAAACTCACTAGTCATTAATTTTTCAAATTCAGCACACAAGGCTTGATTAGCCGATTCAAAAACACAATGTCATCCACATATACTTGAACAAGTATAAAATGATCATTAGATTCTTTAATGAAAAGAGTTGTATCCGTAGTGCCCCTTTGAAAACTATTTTTCAATAAGAAAGAGCTAAGTCTTTCGTACCAAACTCTTGGAACTTATCTCAAACCATAAAGAGCTTTAGAGAGTTTAAAAACGTAGTTTGGAAAATCTTTAATTTCAAAATCGGGAGGTTGTGCTACGTATATTTCTTTATCAATAATCCATTCAAATATACATTTAACATCCATTTGGAAAAGCTTAAACTCTTTGCGGGCTGCATATGCAAGCAATAACCTTATTGCTTCCATTCTAGCAATCAGAGCAAATAACTCAACAAATTCAATGCACTCCTCTTGGTCATACCCTTGAGCCACTAGTCTAGCTTTATTTTTAACAACATTACCTTCCTTACCCAATTTATTTCTAAAGATCTATTTAGTACCCGTTAACTTTTTGCCATTTGGATTAGGCATCAAAGTCCAAACCTCATTCTTTTCAAATTGGACCAATTCTTCCTCTATTTCCTTGATGAGAAATTCCAAATTCATCATAAAATGATTCATCACAAGTCAAGTTCTCCTTGATGATGATAGTTCTGTCAAGTTCTCCTAGTCAAGTTCTGAGTACGAGCCATTTCCCTTTTACTCTTAAAGCCGCAGAGAGCTCTAAGCTGGCCATCTGTTTCAAGCAAACCATATTCAAGTGGAAAAATAAAGCTAAAGGTTAAGGATTGTACCCACTTGAAACTTGTATTGGGTGGTAATGGCCTTGAGATAGGTGGTTCCAGTGGTTCTGTGAGTTCTACTCCCTTGTGTTCTTCTGTGAAATTCTCCACTTCTTTGCAAGATTCTTCAAACATATCCATGTCCTGATCAAAGCCATCTGTGTCTTCCTCATCACTTAAGTCATAGACTGGAGGTTGAGAGAAATCTACCTCCGTATTATCTTTGTATTCACTTGGGAAAGATTCTTCGATCTCAGAGAATTCACTTACGGATGCAAGTTCATTACTAGGAGAACTTGACTTGTGACTATCATCATCAAGAAAATCTGCTTCTTGGGTTATTCTGTCTAGTTCTTCATGAAAGAATTGCTCTGGGGATTGCACACAATCCTCTTTAGCATCAACTGTAACATCCTTGACAGAATGCTCCACAACTTTGGATTCTCATGGAGGTTCAGCATCTCCTAAGTCTTCAACCAACTCTTCTTCTTCAATAATGACAGCTTCCTCTACTTGTTCCAGTACGAAGCCATGCTCTGTCTTGTCCATTGGAGTTTCTAGTATCTCTTTCATACTACGCTCTTCATTAGATTGTCCATATAGGGCTGTGGGATGTCCTTGAATGTTCGAACGTCTAGAAGATAATTGACTTACTGCTTGCTCTAGTTGATGAAGGGTTGTTTGAAGTCGACTTACTATTTCCTTGAGGCGAACCTCTGATTCTCGGGGTGATAGATTTGGATATGGCACAGGGGAAAGTGGTGGTGTTTGGGAGTGATTGGATTGGAACTGGGGTAAATGAGGGTCATACGGTGGTGAATGGTGAAAAGGAGCTTGTGAGTGTGGTAGTTCGAAGTTATGTTGAGAGGATGGTCTATAAGCACAGGGTGGGGCTTGTTGGTAATTACAAGGTTGTCCACCATGTCTATTTACTTGGTATGCATTGTAGAATGGTCTTTGTCCATGATATCTTGGAGGGTGTTGTTGCCTAAAGGGTTGATCAGATCCTCTTGGCTCCATCCATCTTTGATTGCTCTGACCTTGATGCATGTTCCTGTTATAACTTCCATTCCTTTCAATAACATTAGAACCAAACTCAAAGCGAAAGGGGTGAGAATTCATAGTAGCTAAAAGAAATAAAAAGGGGAAAATAAAAGCAAATAAACAAGTAAAAGAAAAATATTTACAATAACCAATAATAAGGCACACGATTGCAGTTCCCCAGCAACGGCGCCATTTTGACGTTGGGATTTTATGGTGGTAAAGAATTTCATAAAAACAGTCGTGTTGTAGATATAGTCTCTAAACCAACAGAAATTCCTTTGTACAAACGTTTTGGTTGTCACAAGTAACAAACCCCTAAATAAATTGATAACCGAAGTATTCAAACCTCGGGTCGTCTTCTCAAGGAACTGCAGGGAAGTATGTTCTTATTATTGGTTATGGAGATTGTAAATTGGGGTTTTGAGAATGAGGAGGGAATGATTTAATTAGCAAATAAAGTAAATGAAGAAGAAGTAATTTAAATGGCAAGTAAAATAAATAAATGACTGTAAATACTTTTGGCAAGGTATGAGAAATTAGAGGTCCTATCCTAGTTATCCTTATCAATGATGATGAGAATCAAATCTTAATTCCACTTTGTTAACCTTTACCAAGATAAAGGAAGGTCAAGGGATTAATTGGTTTGACCTTCGAATCCTATTTATTTCCTAGGAAAAGATTGGGATTATTGAAGTTCATTTAATTAACAAGATAACAATTATCATTCATGTTTGAGTTTGATAACTCCTAAGTTACGGATTTCTTAACCAAGACCAAAAGGAGGAAAGTAAATCTACTGGAATAAAAATGTCTTCAGATAGGAATAACAATAATGTAAATAAGAGAAAGCAATATTAAACTGAAATATCTCAAATAACATTAATTCAAAAGAGTAATCTGTAGCATGAATGTAGCATAAGCCAAATAGGCAACATAACTAATATAAGCATTAAAGTATCTGAAAGTAAGAGATAAATATAAAGTAAAAGAACATTGAACCTGGGATCGAGAGTCACTCCTAAAACTAAGAGAAATCCTAAATCCTAATCCTAAGAGAGAAGAGAGAGGAGAGAACCTCTCTCTAAACTAAATCTAAATCATAAAAACTAAACTAATGTTGTCTCTCTTGAATGGATGCATTCCCCCACTTCATAACCTCTGGTCTATGCCTTCTGGACTTGGATTTGGGCCAAAAAGAGGTTTAGAATTCGCTGGGAGCGTTTTCTGCAATTTCTGGTGCGTGGCCTCTGTCAGGCGTTCGCGTGGGTCATGCGGTCACATCATTCAGAGTTTTTCTTGTCACACGGTCGTGTCAGTCATGCGGCCGCGTCGCTGATTCTTCGCGCTTGGCATGCGTCCGCGTCGCCCATGTGATCGCGTGGATGCCAGTTTCTTCACAAACTCCGTTTTATGCTTTCCTTCCATTTTTGTATGTTTCCTTTCCATCCTTTAAGTCATTACTGCCTTAGAAGATCTGAAACTACTCAACACACTAATCACGGCATCGAATGGAAATAAAGGTAATCAAAATAATTAATTTTAAAGCATAGAAAACATGTTTTTCACATACATCACATAATAAGGAAGGGAAAGTAAAACCATGCAATTAATATGAATAAGTGGGTGAAGGATTGAATAAATCACTCAGACTAAGCAGAAAATATATCATAAAATATGGGTTTATCACACGTACGCATCGCTAGAGAACGTAGTGTTCTCCAAACGAACGTAGTGTTCCTCTGCCCTGCTTTTTTCTCTATTTCTTCCTTGCATCTTTTCATCTGTCATCAATCAAACATGCAATCAAAGCCTTGCTGAAATCATAAATTTTGCATCATTCATAATAATCACATAATTCTTGCATAAATCTCGTGATAATGCACAAAAGTAACAATGTTTGATTGAATCAAGACAAGCATGAAATTCCAATCCAATCACTTACTTATTGCCTAAGAAATGCATGAAACCTAATGAAAACAAGTAAAAATTGCTAATAAAACATGCACAAAATAACCTGTCATTATTCACTCGTCTTGGTGTGCAGCTTCCTTTTTCGCCTTTCATTCAGGCACTATTGAATCGATGTTCTATGGCGCCGTCTTAGTTGCACTCGAACAGCTGGGCTGCCATTCAATCTTTTGAGCTTCTGGCTTCAGTCAATGTTTTTATTTTTCTCTTCTTGAGAACCCTGCCGACTAAAGAGAGGAAGGATAAGAAAGGATATACGTCATTTACAGCTTAGCCTAACTGACGTATTTTTGGTTTGTACGCAGACTGTTTCCACGGGTTCAAGAGGGAGTATTTGAAGGTGTGTCCTGCTCGGGAGCATCATCCCTTCTGGCTGACTTTGGAGGGGGAGCGTCGGTTTTTGACGTACTGAAATTTTGGTGCCGGACCATCGTACTTGACGGGGGTTACTTACGAGTGGTTGTCTCCGGAGGATAAGGATATCGCTGGTATCCTTTGACACCTTTTTGGGGAGCATCCTTTGAATCTTCGGGATGTCATGGGAGACCTGACAGCGTGTCGGACCTTTATCGGTCTGTGATTATTTCTTTTTTGTTTTTATATCTACCTGATTTAGGGACTTATGTTTCTTTTCTCTTTTTCCTCTTTTAGTTGAAATAGCTGGTGGTTTGAGCACTTTGGCGAGGTTGAAGGCCGCCATGGATCGGGAGGTAGCTTTGGATAATTTTCCTTCCACTCTTTCATCCTACCCTGCCGAGGATTCATGGACCGTCTCTCAGAGGCCGACCTCGACTGGGGGTGGAGGTCCTGGTTCTCCAGGTCCAGGGGCCACGGATGGTGAGGAGGAGGTGGTCTTGGTTTCGGTTGCCGATGCCTCTCGTAAGCGGAAGAGGCCGGAGGAGGTTAGCAGTGAGAACTTGAGGAAGGAGGGTATGGTGCCTTCTATGATGAACCGAAGTTTTGACACCCCGACTTTTATTGATCAACACCTCCTTCCCAGCACTAAGGAGTTTTTTTATGACTGTGATGTTGCTTTTCAGGCGAAGTCAGTGTATAGTGCCCTTCTCCATTCTGCCGTGATAGTTCAGAAGGCCGAGCCAGTGATGGCCCAAGTGGATCTTCTAGACAAGAAGCTTGGTCATTCCCAGGCTGAGGTAGGCAAGAAGAAGGACCAATTGGAAGTGGCACAGACGGTTAAGTTGAAGGTTGTCAAGGAAGCCGAGGATGTCGGGGCCGAGCTGCTCCGTTTATTCGAGGTCAAGGCTTCGCTTTTGTTCCAACTGGGGGGTGAGCAAAAACGGGCTTCAGATTCTGAGTCACCAGCTACCATTCTTCTTGACAAGGTGGAGTGCCCTGAAAGCCGAGGCAGTTGCTTTGAAGGCTGAGGTGGCGCGGTTAAAGCAGGAGAAGGGGGAGCTGTTGGCGGACGTGAAGAATGCGATATCTGCAACCAAGAAGATGACAAAAGCTCAGACTCTGGTCCTTGCACCGGATACGGTGTGTCGGTGATGGGGGTGTTTAAGACCGTTCGGGATGGCCAAATCATCGATATAGATTAGAGAATTTGTAATTTTTATTTTTTGTAGACTTTGTTTCTATTTGTGGTTGGCCGTTCAGCCGTGTTTGTGACTTGGGTGCCAGGAATTTTATTACTTTTAAGTCATTTCTATGACTTTATTTTGTGATCGTCCGTCCAGGCCGTTTGTTTTTAAGCTGTTGTTATGACTTGTTAGTGTTTGGGTCATCTGGACCGTTTATTCTAAGCCCTTTTTGTGACTTCGGGCCTTTGAGCGGACCGTCCGTTGTGGACACTCATTGGGTCGCCATAGATTGGCGGCATTCCAGGTTCTTGGTATTTTGACTCCGTTAAGTCATTCGAGTTTCTAAGCTCCTTTCCCGATTACCGCTTTCATTTGGTATGGACCTTCCCAATTGGGAGTGAGCTTCCCTTCCTCGGAAGTAGGGAGACCGATGTTGTTTTGTTACAAGATGAGGTCGTCAAGTCCAAAGTCCCTTTGGATTTATCCGCGGTTGTACCTTAGGCTGATTTTTTATTTTAGGGCCAATTCTCGAACGTGGGCTATGTTTCTAACCTCGTCCATGAGGTCCCCCTCTGCTTCCTCGTCATTACCCTCGACGGTTCTTCTTGGGATGGGATCACTGACTTTAACCGGAATGACGGCTTCCAGGCTGTAAGTTTGCTGGAACGGGGTTTTCCTAGTTGAGGTTTGGGGGGTGGTTCGGTATGACCAGAGGATTGAGCCGAGCTTGTCAGTCTAGAGTCCTTTGGCTTCGTCAAGCCATTTCTTAAGGCCTTTCACTATTATTTTGTTGGCTGATTCAACTTGTCCATTTGTTTGTGGGTGTTCCACCGAGCTGAACCGGTGAGATATGTGGAGTCCTTCTAGGAACTCTTTAAATTGCCTGTCCGCGAACTGGGTCCCATTATCTGAGATTACGACCTCCAGGATCCCGAATCGGGTTATGACGTGTCTTCAGAAGAACTTTTGGCATTGGGCCCCCGTGATGGAGGCCAAGGATTCAGCTTCGATCTACTTGGTGTAGTAGTCAATGGCGACGATGAGATATCGGAGTTGCTTGAGAGCCATGGGAAAAGGGCCGACGAGGTCGATGCCCCATGTCCCAAAGGATCGGTCCGCCATTATGGTGTTGAGTTGGTGTGGGGAGCTTGATGGAAGTTGGCATGTATCTTGCATTTGCCGTAACTTTTGACTAATTGTAGGGAATCTCTGATGATGGAAGGCCAGAAGTATCCCGCTCGGATAACTTTTGGGGCCAAAGATTTGCCTGCTATGTGGTGGCTGCAATCTCCTTCGTGGTTTTCACGAAGTATGTAGTTCGTGTCGCTGGGTTCAATGCATTTGAGGAGAGGTTGCAAGAATCTGCGCTCATAAAGTTGTCCCGCTATTGTGGTATATTTTGCAGCTTCCCTTTTCAACCGTTTTGCTTCTCTGTGGTCCTTGGGTAACGTTTCGTTCAGTAGTTACTGGAGTATTGGGAAGGTCCATGAGCTTTGGTCTACCGAGACGAATTGTGTTTTGATGACTTCTTGGATCAACGACTGGTTCCTTTGGCCTGGTTTGGTGGTAGCTAGTTTCGAGAGTAAATCTACCCTTGTGTTTCGTTCCCAGGGAACATGTTGGATAGTTACTTGCTAAAATTTATTCGTCAATTCTTTTACCTTGGCTAGGTATTGTTATAGCAGGGTGTCCCGTGTTTGGTAGTCCCTGTTGATTTGGGAGCTGACTACTTGGGAGTCGCTGCAAATTTATAACGTCCTTGCCTCGACTTCCTTGGCCAATGTTAGTCTAGCCAAGAGGGCCTCATACTCGGCTTGATTGTTCGATATCGGGAATTAATATCGAATAGATTATTTGATGACGATTCCATTTTCGTCCTCTAGTATCACTCCAGCCCCTCCCGAGTTGGTGTTAGATGAGTCATCCACATGTGGTTTCCACATTTCTATGACTTCGCTTCCTGGGGTCATTTCGAAAATAAAGTCTGCCATGGCTTGCACTTTGATGGCATTCTGGGATACGAATTCTATCTGGAATTGGGATAGTTCGATAGACCATGCGAGCATCCTTCCTGCTAGGTCCGGTTTTTGTAGCACTTGTCTGACCGCTTGGTCCGTTCAGACCGTAATGGGGTGAGACTAGAAGTATTGTCAGAGACGTCGGGAGGCCATGGTAGTGTAAAGGTGAGATTTTCGAGCCGAGAGTAACGTGCTTCTGCGTTTTGGAGGACTTTACTTATGAAATAGATGGGTTTTTGTATCCCGTGTTCATCTTCTGGGACGAGTGCTGCAGCTAGCGTTTCATCTGTTATGGACAGGTAAAAGTAGAGAGTTTCTCCCGATTTGGGTTTGAAGAGGATGGGGGGTTCCGTTGGTAGCATTTTAAAGTGCTGAAAAGCTTCTTCGCACTCTACCTCCCACTTGAAAGTGATGCCCTTTTTCATGAGTTTGAAGAAGGGGATGGCCCTTTTTCATCTGTTAGAAGGGGATGACCCTTTTATCTACCATTGCTAACCAATTTTGAGTCCATGATAAATCCTTTTTGTACTTAAATAGAGCACATCAACAGCCCTAAGCGAAAAACCATGAATGTCCCTAAATTTGGATCCTTGATTAGCTTAGGTAAGTTAGGATGTGTATCATCCAATTAGGAGGGTATACTTGAAAATTTTGGGTAGATATATAGGTGTGTAATTGTAGTGTAATTGAAACTCTATGATTTAGGAACATGCTCATGTATTGAATTATTGAACTATATGCATTGAAACTTTTGTACATAAAGCCCCAAGAAAAGGGGACCGATCAAAAAAAAAAAAAACTAAAAAAACTAACAAACAAAGCAATAAAGGGGGACAAAGAAACCCCAAGACAAAGTAACAAAAACAATGCATATGGAATGTGAATTGAAAAGAATTCATGAGTATGCAAAAAGTGAAACTCAAGGGTAGCTAGGTAATGTATTATAGTTGTATAGGTTGTTCTATATGTCTAGTGAGATCCTAGGTTAATCAAGGACTCAAATTTTAAGCTCACCTGGCCATATACATCTTCACCTTCACCTTAGCCCCATTACAACCCATGAATAAGACCTCATGATACTTGTAAGCATGCATTAAATAATTGTTGATTGTTAGATGAAAGACAAATATTAGAAAGAATGATTAGGAGAGGATTGAGCGACGAACCCTATACACTTGAGCGAATAGAGCGGATACACTTCCGGTGAAGGTTCGATGCTCGATTCTTTGTTCCAGGCTTTCACAAGCGTTCATCTAGCAAGTTATATGCACTCCTTAGTGATGTTCAATTTGGTAGGATTCATGAGCTACATACTATTTTCACCCCATATGTTCACATGTGTACTTGGAGGATAGATTTACCCTTGACCAAGTAGGTAGATGATTTTACATTAGTTGCATGCATTCACTTAGGTAGTTTACATTTCATAAACCCTTTCTCACCATGATCTTTAGTCTTTTTATTCTAAGCATGAGGACATGCTTGATTTAAGTGTGGGGAGATTTGATAAACCCCAATTTTGTGGTTTATATTTTGTAGAATTTGGGGGCTTTTGTTAATATTTCTCGCACTTATTCACAAGAAATGCATGGTTTTGTGTTCACTTCCTAATATTGCTTCATGATGAAAAACATGCTTATTTTGCCTTTCAATTGCCATATTTTAATCATCTTCTATTGCCATTCGATGCCGTGATGTATTTGTTGAATGATTTCAGGAATTACAGGGTAGGAATGCCCTAGAAGAGAGAAAGAAAGCATGCACAAAAGGGAGGAACATGAAGATTTGAATTTTGGAAAAATCAGCATTGGCGCGCACGTGCACTCCACGCGCACGTGTGGATGAGGATGGCTGGAAGCGGCGCGCAAGGATGGATGCATCCGCGCGGATCAGAGGATTCCTATCGACGCGCACGCGCACTTGGTGCGTACGCGTGGATCACAAAAGCAATTGGCGCGCACGCACGCATGGCGCGCACGTGCGGGAAGCTGCACGTGACCTCATTAAAGGAGATTGTGCCTGGCGATTTCTAAGGCTCATCAGGCCCAAATTCAAGCTGTTTCTGCATGGAAAAGACCCAAGGATGCTAGGGGAAAAGGGGGGATCAATCATTTTACACTAAGACACAATTTTAGCTAGTTTTTGGTTCTTTTGTTCTTTTAGAGAGAGAAACCCTTGTTCCTCTCTAGATCTAGTTTTAATTTGATCTTCCCTTGTTGAATTCTGAATTGGATCTTGTTAATTACTAGTTTTGATAGTTTAATTTGAATTCCTTAGTATAATTTTGCTTAGATCTTATGATAGTTTTATGAATTCTTGTCAATTGTCATTTTATACCCATTTTATGAATGTTGTGAATCTTGACTTTTTGATGTTACATTGATGATTTCTATGATTAATTGTGTTGTTTGAATGATTGTATGTTGATAATAGTTAGTGGGTACTTGTTAATTTCAATTTACTTGCAATTTGAACATGTCTTTTGTTAATGCTTACCAAGTGTTTAATGAATTGTTTACCTTGATTATAGAGTAGTTCTTTTCACTGTTGGCCTAGGCCAAGAAAATTGGATAAACTTGAGTCATTGGGTCTAATGGATTTGATGATTTGGGAGCCCTTAGTGGTCAATTTGATAGCCATTGATGCTAACCTTCTATTAAGTCAATTAGTAGTGAGGTTAGAACTTATGGGTTGATGTTGACCAAATCATTTGACGTACTTTACATATAGAAGTAGACTTAATGAGTTTGGTTCCTCATAATTGTCAAGATATGGTTATTAGACAAGGATGACGACCCCAATTCCCATGCCTAGCTAAGAGTTGCTTTTATCATTCATATTTGAAAACCCAAAATTCTTAATTACTTGACTTAGTTATAGCTACTTGTTTAGTTTAGAATAGAATCATATTGGATGTTACTTTGTTAGTTTGGAATTGCTCACGTCTTGCTTAGTTATTTGAATTAGTTTCTTGCATTTTAAGATTGCTTGCTTATTAAGATTCCCCTTTTATTTTCTTGCTCATGACTTACAACCCCGGAATTCTAACCAATGTTGAAGCATATGTTTTCCCATTCTTTGTGAGACGACCCGAGATTTGAATACTTTGGTTATTTCAATTGGGGTTGAACTTGTGACAACCAAATCCCTCTCTAAATTTGATTCTCAAGGATTGTCGTTGGTAGAGCTATACTTACAACGCAATTTTATTGAAAGATTCTTTACCAAGCATCCTCTTGCACATCAGTCTTCCATGTGAGTATGCTTAAACCATATCAAGAAGACCAAGATGAACCGAGTAGAGTGACTGATGAGTGGATATTTTATACGCTTTTTGACATTATTTTCATAGAGTTTTAGTTATGTTTTGTTAAGATTTATCAAGTTTTAGTAGGTTTTAGTGAAAAAATCAATTTTTGGATGCTACTTTGAGTTTTTCTGTTTTTCCTATGTTTTCAAGTGATTTTTGGGTGATTCTGCAAGTTTTGAAAAAGCCTGATTCGGAGATAGAGAAAGAACTGCAAATGTTGTCAGATTCTGACCTCCATGCATTCAAATGAGGATATCTGGAGCTATAGAGTTTCAAATGACACGCTCTCAATGGCATTGGAAAGCTAACATCCAAGGCTTTTCAGAAATGTATAATAGTATGTACTTATTTTTGGAAATGACGGCCCCAAACGGGCGTTGAACGCCCATCTGACCCCCTGCCTGGCGTTTGGACGCCTCAAAAAGACCAAAAGGGAGCAAGCCTGGCGTCCAATGCTCCAAGAGGAGTCCCAGCTTGTGGAGTCACCCCAGGCTCAACCCAAACACTCACTAAGTGAGTCCAAGAAGTGGATTTTTGCACCTCTAAGTCTAGTCTATCATATTTTTGTATTCTTTGCATTATTAGATTTGTATAAATAGAACAAAGATCACATTTGTTAGAGACTTTTGTATTCTAGAGTGTTTGAGAATGCTCTAGATGGTTCTAGAATATTCTAGAATATCGTAGAAGATCCTGGAATATCCTAGAAGGTTCTAAAAGACTCTGGAAGGTCATAGAGTAATCTAGAAGAGTGTGGATGTATATAGAAATATGAAGTGTAGTATGGAATAATCTAGAAGTATTTAGAAAATTGTGGTTGGATAGATATTTGTAATAAAGGTTCGAGATGATTAATCTGGAGTGTTGACTAGATTTAATCCTAACCATCTATTGAGGAGGTGGATGGCTATAAATAGGAGGTGAGGGTTAGAGTTTGGGTGTGTGACAGTGTGAGTCATTTGTAAGAAACACTTGAGTAATAAAGTGTTCTTTCAACAAAAGATTCCTTTCTCTTGTGTTCTCTTGTGTTCTTAGCTTTCTTGCTAAATACTAAGGGTTAGGCTGACTTGGTCTTAGCTCAAGAGGTAGAGTAAGTCCGAGTGCCGCACGGTAACGTTGGAGAGTGTCCAAGGCCATGATAATTTGGTATCAGAGCAAGGCTCAAGAGAGAGTACAAATGGTTTGTGGGTTTGACTTCTAGTGTAATCATGGAGCATGTTGAGTTTCAAAGGGGAAAGGATGCTATTCCTTCTCAATGGGGAGGCAAGAAGGCCCGTTCTTCAAGTGAGCCTAGAGGAAAGGACTCTAACTTCTTAGAAGAGAGAGTTTCTATGTTAGAGAATGTTCTATGCTCTATGGATGAGTGCTTCCAAAGCATAGAACATGACAAGGAAACCCTCAAGGCTCACGTATTAGGAGAACTAGATGCTTTCAAAGAAAGCATGCTCCAAATCGAAGAGAAGCTTGAGAATTCCTTGAAGCTATTTGAGGAAGTTCGAGTTTGGTTCAAGGAGGCAAAATCTCGACCAACCATTATAAGAGAGACGACAAAGATTGATCTCCCAAAGCCAAAGGAGTTCAAGGGCGTGAAAGACGCTCGAGAGGTGGAGAACTTCCTAGGACAAATGGAGAGGTACTTCAAAGGTCAAGGGGTGATCGAAGAAGTAATAAAATTACGCACTGTAGCTCTCTATCGTTCTGATAATGCTACTTTGTGGTGGAGGAAAAAATGCATAGATATGGAGAAGGGTACTTGAAACATAGCCACATAGGAAAATTTTAAAAGGGAGTTGAATAGACAATTCTTCTCTGAGAATGTGGTTTATGAAGCAAGGAAGAAGCTGAGGGAGTTGAAGCACAAGAGTACGATTAGCGACTACATAAAGGAGTTCACTACTCTCACGGTTCAAATTTCTAACTTACCATCAGGGGATGCGTTGTTCTTTTTTCTGTAAAATTCGAAAAAAATATAAATATCTTTGTTTAAATTTTCGAAAATCTTGCTATCTTTCCCTCTCTTGAATTAAAAATTTTATGTTTGGTGTTTTCTTGTTAGTAAAGTTTAAATTTTAAATTCTAAATCTTATCATTTCAAATCTTTTTTAAATCTTTATCTTATCTTTTTTTTAATATTTTTTAAATTTCAAAAATCCTATCTTATCTTATTTAAATTTTAAAATTCAATTTCAAAATTGAAATTTCAAATTTCAAAATAAAATCTTTTTCAAAATTCAATTTTCAAAATCTAAATTCAAATCGTTTTCAAATCTTTATCATATCTTTTTACTTTAAATCTTTCCTATCTTATCTTCTTTAAAATTTTAAATTTCAAATTCTTGTCTTTCTAAATTTTTACTATCTTTTAAAGTTTGATTTGCAAAAATTTTTATTTTTAAATCTTATCTTTCTTAATCTTTTTAAATCTTTATCTTATCTTTCTTTTTAAATTTAAAACTTACTCATCTTATCTTCTTTTTAAATTTAAAACTTTCAAATTTCAAATCTCTACTTTCTTTTAAATTTGAATTTCAAAATCTTTGTTTGTCCTTTTCTTCCTTTTCTTTTCGAAAATTACCATTTAATTTTCAAATCTCTTTAGTTAATTAGTTGTCCTAACTTTTAATTTTCTTTTATTCTTCTTTATTATTTCGAAATAAATGAATAAAATAAAAATAAAACAAAAATATCTTGATTTTCAAATCTCTTTCTTCTTAATTTTCGGATTTTCAGGCATATCTCTCTCTCTCTCCATTATTTCGAATTCTACCTCCCCTCTCTAACCTCATTCTTCTTATCTTCTCTAGATATCTCACTGGGAGTTCTCTACACTCTGACATAGAAACTCCCATTCTTTCTTTTCTTGGTTTCCTTTTATTGTTTATGAGCAGGAACAGAGATAAAGAACCTCTCTTTGATCCTGAACCTGAGAGGACTGTAAGGAGGCAGCTACAACAAGCTAGAGAACAACACTCTGGAGGAAGCCTCATAGAGCTTTTTGAACAAAAATCTGAGAATACAGATATGGCAGCCAATCCCAATGATAGAGGAGATGCAAGAAAGATTCTAGGTGACTTTACTGCACCTACTTCTGACTTTTATGGACAAAGCATCTCTATACCTGTTATTGGTGCAAATAACTTTGAGCTGAAGCCTCAACTGGTCACTCCAGTTCAACAGAACCGCCAATTTCATGGACATTCACAGGAAGATCCCAACAGATTCATCTCTAATTTCTTGCAGATCTGTGATACTGTCAAGACTAATGGAGTGGATCCAGAGATTTACAAGCTGATGGTTTTTCCCTTTGTTGTAAGGGACAGAGCTAGGTTATGGCTGGATTCTAAGCCCAAGGAAAGCCTAGACTCTTGGGAGAAGGTGGTTAATGCATTCTTGACCAAGTTTTTTCCACCCCAGAACCTGAGCAAGCTTAGGGTGAAAGTTCAAACCTTTAGACAGAAAGAGGGTGAATCCCTCTATGAAGCTTGGGAGAGGTACAAGCAACTAATCAGAAGGTGTCCTCCTAACATGTTTTCAGACTGGACCATGTTAGATATCTTCTATGACGGTCTTCTGAGATGTCTAATATGGCATTAGACCACTCTACTGGTGGATCACTCTATTTAAAGAAAATGCATCAAGAGGCACAAGAACTCATTGACATGGTTGCAAAACAATCAATTCATGTACACCTTTAATGAGTCCATATTTGATGAGATATTTTAGCTTGATTTGAATGGATTTCATCACATAAACTCACAGTTAAGTACCAAAATAGCATACTTTTGTGTTATCTCCCCAATTCGGACCTAAATGTGAAAACATGCATTTTTATACTTAAATTAGTGATTTTAATTCCACTTTCATGCCATTCGATGCCGTGATATGTTTTGTGAGTGATTTCAGGTCATATAGGAAAGAATGGGTTAGTAACAGTGGAAGAAAGCATGTACAAGGGAGAACACATAAAGAAAACAAGGAAAAGCAAACATAGTCAAGTGTCCGTGCGCACAAGCAAGCGTGCGTTCGCACAAGAAGGAATTAGTATGTGTGTATGCGCACAACCCTCTGTGCGTACGCACAGGTGAATATTCAGTAAAGTGTGCATACGCATACATCTGTGCATACGCACAGGTCCCTGCACGTGGTTTCATTAATGAAACACGTGATCCGCGATTTTTGGGGGCTTGGGAAGGTTTGATGCTAAATGGGAGTGCTATATGAAGGGGATATCAACACAAATGAAGGAATGCATTATTGCAAGCTTATATTAGCTTTTAGTTTTAGTTTTTCCTTAGTTTCGAAATCATCCTTAGGAGTAGAAGTAGTGTAGATAGCCAATTCGCTCCTAGGGTTTTGATTGTAGCATTTTATAGCAAGTTTGATCTTGGATTTTGCTTTTTTAATTGTAAGTACTCTTAATTTCCTTTTTAATTACATCATCTTTACTTTCATTTCCTTTTGGTTCAAGCACTTTGTTAATATTTGCAATTTTGAGTTCTTGATGTTTTGATTGATGAATTTCATGTTTTATGCTTTATATATGCTTGATTGCTTGTTTATGCCCACAAGGTGTTTCTGAAAATGTTAACTTTAGATTTTGAGTAGATTTTCACACCTTGACTTGGGATTTGAGTTCCTAGGATACTAGAGTCATAATGTCTGATATTTGGTGGTAATTATTGGGTAGTTAGTTGACTCTTGTTTCCATTGATGCTAGCTTTTTACCAATTAATTTGGTAAGTTAGCTTGGACTCATGGATCAAGGTCAATTATGCTTGCTAAACTTACTCCTCGATGTTAGGAGTTAACTAAGCGAGATTGACTCATTATAATTTCCATAGTTGTGGTTATGGCGATGATAGGATTCCTTGGATTCTCATTCCCAGGTAAAGTCTCTTTTATGCATACATAGCATTTTCACTAAATTTTGATCTTGTTTTCTTTTTACTTACGTAAATTTTAATTTTGATCATTTCTTAGTTCTTTTATATCATAGTTCTTTTAATCTTTCGTTTCTTGATTCAAAACCCCTTTTTGCCTCCACAACCGAAAGCGTAACACTTCAATTGCATTCCTAGAGAGAACGACCCGAGGTTAAAAGACTCTCGGTTTATATATTTTTTATTTTGAAAAATTAAACTTTGATGTTGGTCGATTGTCGAGTTGGGACTATACTTGCAATGCCAAATCTTATTTTTAGATAAAATTCCTAACCTGCTCTAGGCACTACATCAAGTTTTTGGTGCCGTTACTGGGAATGCAATTGAGTGCTATATTTTGGTTGTTGTGAATATGTTGATAGTGTAAATTTCTTACTTTTTGGTTGTTTGGTTGTTTTTGTTAATATCTAGCTATTTGTTTTTCTTATTTTTTGATGTCTTTTGTTTTTATTTTCTACTTTCTCTAGGAGCTATCACCCTTGTTGCTTGGAGCTTGGTTGTGAGTATTTTATAGGGTATGATGAATTCAAATTGGGATTGCTTCATGGAGTAGGAGAATCAATATAGGGAGGAACTAATTGCGTATGAGCAACACTCATGTCAAACACCTCCTCTATACTACAACGAGTCAAACCCTCCCCTATGTGAATACCAAACCCAAAGATATGAGGGATACCCCATATACAACCCTCAAACACCAAACCTTCAAGCACCACACCCTCCACCTCCATGGAATCAAAATGCTTATGCTCCTTGCCATCAACCATATGAACCACCACCCCCTTATACACCACCTCAATATCCTTACCCACATAACACACCTCCTAACTATACAACCTTTTTCCTAACCATTGAACCTTCTTCACTTCAACATGAAGTTCCCTAACCCTTGTCCCAAGAACAACAAGACCTTCAAGAATTCTTCCAAGAGCAAGAAGGGTTCCGAAAGAAGCAAGGAGAGTTCATGGCTACCATAGCCGAAGCGGTGAACCGCTTGACCTTACTACGCTCAAGCAATCAAGACATTTTCCTTGAGGAATGTGGAAGAGCAACAAAGGAGTGTAGAGAAGAGGAGAACATGGAGCCTCAATGGAAAGAAGTGGAGCTAGGAATTGAGTCACAAGAAGGGGAAGGTAAAATAATTGAATCACAAGAGGTAAATGGAGAATTGAGGGAGTTTGATCAAGAAGTGGATTGCATCATCAATGATTTTTTGTCCACCTTGGTCAACCCCCTCAATGATCTTGAGGAGCCTTCTACTCTTGAGTTTGAAAGAGATAGGGAAGAGCTAGAAAAGAGTTGTGAGGAAGAGGTAATCACCCAAGAAATGGGAGCTTTCATGCAAGAGTCCAATAGGGTGACTCCAATCCAAGGGCAAATTGAGTGGATAACAATATCCTCAAAGAGCTTCATCAGTCCACATCAATTTGTTACATTGGAAACAGATCATCAACTTAAGGTGCTTCTTAGAGTGCTCAACAATGAAGGATTGGGTGTTGGTTCCCAAAGGAGTTCAAGGCATAAATGGTGCAAGGTCCAATTAGGAGGATTCCAAGGCTTAATTGGGTGCTCAAAAGGTGCTTGGAGAGGTTGTTCATCTAAGGGCACAAGTGAAAGTCAACAAGAGGATGATAGAGAAACCAAAGTGTGGGATCCGAGCATACACTTCTACAACCAACAATTTTGGATTCCAATTTCTTGCTTGAGGTTGCTTGAGAGCTTAATGTACTTCGTTTGGGATCCCGGAGGATTTTGGAATAGCAAGCATGGTTGGCAACTCAAGGATGGATGGAAGCACAAGCCTCCTTGATGAGAGCTCCAACCAAAAGTCCAACTTAAGGACTTTAAAGAAAAGTGCTAGGTGGGAGACACCCCACCATGGTAATATCCTTCTAACCTTCTCTCTTTTAGCATTTAGCTTTTATTTCTTGAATAATTGGTTGGTTACTTAGTTAGTTAGTTGCATTTTGATGTTTGCTAGGTAATTTTAGTGGAATAATGTATTTTTGGAGTTTTGGCATGTTTTGGGGTTTGAAAACCTGTTTTGGTTGTCATGTTGGTGCCCTTATGGCATTAAAAATTTTTGCAGAAACAGATTTCTGTGCGTACGCACGCACTTGTGTGCGCGCACACCCCTAAACATCCAGTCTGTTCGTGGCATTCGCACATCTTGTGTGTGTGCACCCCACCATCTTTTCTTCCTGGGCATACACACACTAGTTGTGCGCACGCACACTTCACCCCGTTTTCATAAAAAAAAAAGAGCTACCTGTGCGTGCGCATAGCCTTGTGCGCACGCACAACACTCGACACCCACTCTGGTCGCAGCCCACGCACCCAGTGTACATGGGAACGACCCTCTCTTTTCCCTTGTGTGTGCAGGCACACCCACTTGTGCGCGCGCACAGACCTTGATACCTATTCTGTTCGCAGTGCCCGCATGCTGCTGTGCGCGCGCATACCCTTTCTTTTCTCTAGTGTGTATCCGCGCATGACCTTGTGCATATGCACAAGGACCTTTTCGAGCATTAATTCAAAAAGGGAACTGTATCGCGTTTCAGTTTCCCCAACCCCCTTTTCTTCTTCTCTTCTTCTCTGAAGAACACACCACCACCTAGTCCTACACCACCACCCAACCACCTCCATGCGTCCGACCACCGTCACCTACTCTCTCCTCTCTTTCATTCTTCCCTTTTCTTCCCTATTTCCCCATTTCTTCTTGTCTGTGTGCTAGCCTGTTTCTGTGCGCCAGCTCTAGTCCACGTCTTCCAGTCTGGCGGGACCACCAGCAGCGGCGAATTTTGTGCCACCGTAACCACGACTACTGCTCCCTCTTTCCGTCCTTCTTCCTTCCTCATCAACGCAGGTTCCTTCCCCTATTCCCTGTTTTCCTTTTCTTTATTTTTACTATTTTTCAATTCTATTTTTAGTGATTTAATTAGGTTTAGTTTAGTTAATTTGGTTTTTTTGGATTGAATACTGGCTAATTGAATTATTCTGGGTTGAATGCTGCTTAGATTGAACTAAAATACACTGCTTTCAAATGGGATTTTTTATTTAATTTCAATGTCTGATCAGCATAGGCTTTAAATTTTGTTTTCATTAGACATTTTAATTCACAATTGTGTAGTTTTATGAAATTTATAATGATGATTGAGATTGAGTCTTATATGCACTTGAATGTCATTTTTGCTTAAACACCAAATTGTATTGAAATTTTAGATTTAATTACTTGTTTGGTGTCATATGTTAAGTGCATACAGAGTTAGCGAGTGAAGTGATGATATTGCTTATTCATGCAGTTTTTAAACATAAATGATCACACACATGATCACTTGTTCTTTAAGGATTTTGAGCAATTCAAATTGATTTTCAATCAAATTTATTGCTTTTTGAACAAGAATTATGTGTATGTGATTATTTTCTATCTTTTTAACATGAGTAAGTAAATGTTTCAATTGTTGAATTGACTATTCCCTTTGTGCAATTTTTTTTATCATTCTTCCAATTTTAATGCACAATTGCAATAGCCAATTTTCTTGATTCAATTCACTTCCATTTCTATACCTACGTTATTTGTGATTTAATTATTGTTCATTTCTTTTAATTCTACTTAGGTTTCTTGATTGTGGAAAACTACATTCTCCTTTGAGCATATCACTTGTTTTGAATATGTTATCCTCAATTGAGTATATGTTTACTTTGTTGGCTCTAATTTGCTTTGTTTGACTATTCCCTCTTTGCTTTTGTGATTTTTATCTATTTCTCCAAAGTTGTATTCTATTTTTGTCCTTTTTCAGGATGCGTTGCAAGGGTAAGGAGAAAGCCAACCCTTTGGCTCCTCCTCCTGCACATCTGAGCACTCAGTCAGACACGTTTATCACTGAAGAAGCCCATGAGCAGTATATGAAATTGCAAAAGAAAGACTTCCACTACGAGAGAAAGCTAAGTGTACCAGAGAAGTATGCGGAAGTCATACTGATAAACCCATATTTTATGATATATTTTGTGCTTAATTTGAGTGATTTATTCAATCCTTCACCCACTTATTCATATTAATTGCATGGTTTTACTTTCCCTTCCTTATTATGTGATGTATGTGAAAAACATGTTTCCTATGCTTTAATATTAATTATTTTAATTACCTTTATCTCCATTCGATGCCATGATTAGTGTGTTGAGTAGTTTCAGATCTTCTAAGGTAGGAATGACTTAAAGGATGGAAAGAAAACATACAAAAATGGAAGGAAAGCACAAAACGGAGCTTCTGAAGAAACTGGCATCCACGCGATCGCATGGACAAAGTGATCGCGTGCCAAGCGCGAATCAGCAGCGACGCGGCCGCATGACTGACGCGACCGCGCGCCTTAAGCAGAACGCACATGACGTGGTCGCATGACTGACGCGACCACGTGGCAAGAAAAGCTCCGAGTGACGCGACTGCATGACCCATGCGGACGCGTGACAGAGGCCATGCACCAGAAATTGCAGAAAACGCTCATAGCGAATTCTGAAGCCCTTTTTGGCCCAAATCCAAGTCCAGAAGGCATAGACCAGATGTTATAAAGTGGGGGAACGCATCCATTCAGGGGGAGCTCGCCAATTTTTACTTCCCATGATTTAGATTTAGTCTTGAGAGAGGTTCCCTCCTCTCTCTCTTAGGATTTAGGACTTCTCTTAGTTTGTAAGAGTGACTCTCGATCCAGGTTTTATGTTCCTTTGTTTTAAGCTTCTCCTTTCACTTTTATTTATTTATTCTAGCACTTGAGTTGATTATTTACTTTTATAATTTAATTTATGAATTATTCCATGTTACAGATTGTTATTTGAATTAATGATTATTTGAGGTATTTCAGTTATTGATTGCTTTCTCTTTAATTTGTGTTACCATTGCTTTCTATCTAAGGACATTTTTATTCCAGCAATTTTAATTTTTCCCCTTTTGGTCTTGGTTAAGAAATCAGTAACTCAACATTATCAAACTCAACATAACTGACAATCGCTATCTTGCTAATTGAACTGAACTTCAATAATCCCAACTTTTTCTTAGGAATTAAATAGGATTCGAAGGTCAAACTAATTAGTCCCTTGACTTTCCTTTGCTTTAGTAAAGGTTAACTAAGTGGAATTTAGATTCAACTTTCATTATTGTTGAGAGAGATAACTAAGTTGGACTTCTAATTTCTCTTACCTTGCCAAAAGTTTGCTTTACAGTATTTATTTATTTTAATTGCCATTTAAATTATTTGTCATATCTACTCTTCACTCTCAACCCCGATTTTACAACCTCCATAACCAATAATAAGAACATACTTCCCTGCAATTCCTTGAGAAGACGACCCGAGGTTTAAAATACTCGGTTATCAATTTTAAAAGGGGTTTGTTACTTGTGACAACCAAAACGTTTGTACGAAGGGATTTCTGTCGGTTTAGAGACTATATCTACAACGCGACTATTTTTATGACATTCTTTACTAGCAAAAATCCTAACGTCAAAATGGCGCCGTTGCCGGGGAACTGCTAACGTGTGCCTTATTATTGGTTATTGTAAATATTTTTCTTTTGCTTGTTTATTTATTTTTGTTTTTCCTTTTCATCTTTATTTGCTATCATGAACTCTCACCCCTCTCGCTTTGAGTTTGGTTCTAACTTTGTTGAAGGAAATAGAAGTTACAGTAGGAATATGCATCATGGTCAGACGAATCAAGGATGGATGGAGCCAAGAGGATCTAATCAACCCTTTAGGCAGCAACACCCTCCGAGATATCCTGGACAAAGACCATTCTACCGTGCATACCCAGCTGAAAGATATGGTGGACAACCTTGTAACTACCAACAAGCCCCACCCCGTGCATATAAACCATCCTTTTAACATAACCTCGAACCACCACACTCACAAGCTTCTCTTCACCATTCGCCACCATATGATCCTTCCTTACCCCAGTACCAATCCAATCACTCCCAATCACCGCCACTTTCCTATGTATCATGTCCAAGTCTGGCAACCCGAGAAGCAGAGGTTCGCCTAAAGAAAACAGTAAATAAACTTCAAACAACCATTCGACAACTGGAGCAAGCAATAATTCAATGGGTTTCTAGACGCTCAAATATACAAGGATCAACCACAGTTCCATGTGGATAGACTAATGAAGAGCATAGCATGAAGGAGATATTAGAAACTCCAATGGACAAGACAGAACATGAATTCGTACTAGAACAAGTAGAAGAAGCTGTCATCGTTCAAGAAGAAAAGTTGGTTGAAGATCTAGGAGATGCTGAACCTCCATGGGAATGCAGAGCTGAAGAGAACTCCGTCAAGGACGTTACAGTTGATGCTAAGGAGGATAGTGCACAACCCCCAAGGCAAGTCGTTTATGATGAATCAGACGGAATAATCCAAGAAGCAAACTCCCTTGATAGTGATAGTCACAAGTCAAGCTCTCTTAGTAATGAACTTGCATCCGCAAGTGAATTCTCTGAGATCGAAGAATCTTCCCCAAATGAATACGAAGATGATGCGGAGGTAGATTTCTCTCAACCTCCAATCTATGACTCAAGTGATGAGGAAGACATAGAAGACTTTGACCAGGACTCAGATGCATTTGAAGAACCTTACAAGGAAGTGGAGGAATTCACAGAAGAGCACAAGGGAGTAGGACTTACAGAACTACCAGAAATACCTTCCCCAAGGCCATTACCACCTAATACAAGCCTCAAGTGGGTACAATCCTTAACTTTTAACTTTACTTTTTCACTTGAATACGGTTTGCTTAAAACAGATGGCCAGCTTAGAGCTCTCTGCGGCTTTAAGAGTAAGAGGGAAATGGCTCGTGCTCAGAGTTAGTGCACAAGGTTCAATAAGGTTCCACGCTTCACCTCGAAGTACACGGATTAGTATCATGCTCAATTGCATGGATCACAGAGAACGTTTGGTCACCATGGTGAGATTCTACTCTTTAAACCGCCCAGATGGAGACATGTAGATCAAGACGGAGGCGGATTTAATAGCAAAGCTTGGGATCCTGGAATCTATTCTGACATTCGTCACCCCGGGAGCCTGAAAATTTGTCTGAAGCTGCTCAGAAGCTTTACATGCCTAGTGTGGGACCCCGGAGGCTATTGGCATTCCAAGCACTAGTGGAGATTTTTGGACGAATTTAAACATAAGCCGCCATAGCAGGAAGCTCCTCCAATGTCCAACTTAAGGACTTTAACTACGGTTGAAGAAGGCTCTGCCACTAATGCTCTTTTAGTTCCTCTTCTTGCTGGTGGTTTGGAAGTTGCTTTCTCCTTTCCTTTCTTGGTGGCCATCCTGAAAGAAGGGAAGAGAAAGTAAATTAAATTCAAGGAGATATACAGCAAGGAAGGAAACGGAAGAGGGGGTGAAGGATGCACAGTAAAATGTAAATGACATTAACACATGCTCTCGAGTACATATGAAAAGTCATCAATGGAAAATAGCTAGTGCAGATAAAGACAAGTGGATGCAAGGTGTTTATTGGCATGCCGGCAAAAGGCATGAGTAGCATAGACCAAGCAATACTTTGTAACAAACCATCACGTTTGTATTGACAATTAAATTCAATTAATATAATAGTAAGGGAAAGTTGTGAAAAGTAAGCATTGAATAGTATAACAACATAGAGAAGTGCATAATGCCATATGAGCTTTTTCACAAACACATAGCATGCATGGTGAATAAGGTATAGAAAATATGAAGATGAACATGCAAGCAATCCCTTAAATAGGATAAAAATAAATGTCAAATAATTTGCAATAATCCACAAGCATATAATTCGCGTCGGTCATGCGGTCGCGTGACCCATGTTATGCTTCTGGCGCGAGTGCAGCCTCGCTCTAGCACAACTCTCTGTTCAAATTAATTTAATTGCCAAAATTGGTGTGACGCGATCGCGTGGGCCACGCGATCGCGTGAGTGTGCGTCAGAAAATGGATGACGCGGCCGCGTCGGCGACGTGGTCGTGTGATAAGAATTGTGCTTCTAGCACCAATCCAGCATCACTCTCGCACAATATTTCATTGTGCACCCTTTTACATCAAAAATTCAGGCCACGCGACCGCGTGGGCACGCGGTTGCGTGGGAGGCCATGGTTCCCAAGCGACGCAGACGCATCAGCGACACGGTCGCGTGGGTCGATTTGTGCCATTGGCACGCCTCCAGCCACGCTCCAGCGTGACTCTCTGTTCATTTATTTTTTTTTCTTCAATCCCTTTGCGACGCGGACGCGTCGCTGATGCGATCGCGTCGCGTAGCGGAAATTTTTTTTTTTAAAAGAAAAATAAAGACATGTAAATGACAAAGCAAGAAAGTACTAATAAAGAGAAGAGTTATTGAATAGGAAAAACTAAAAGTAAAGAAAAGAATGATCATACCACGGTGGGTTGTCTCCCACCAAGCACTTTGCTTTAACGTCCGCAAGTTGGACGCTCCACTAGCTCAATCTGCTGCTATGTGGGGATCTTCCAAGAGGAAGATCTCAAGCTCCTTCTTTTTTTGTACCTTCTCGCCATGGTATAGCTTCAGGCGTTGTCCATTAACCTTAATAAGTTCAGAGCTTGAGGGACGGCTTAGGTGATAAACTCCGTACGGTTCGGCCTTCTCGACTTTGTATGGACCTTCCCATTTTGATCTCAACTTACCTGGCATAAGCCTTAGTCGAGATTTGTAAAGGAGGACTAAATCCCCAGGTTGGAACTCTTTATTCTTGATGTTTTGATCATGTATAGCCTTCATCTTTTCCTTGTAAATTCTAGAGTTTTCATAAGCTTCTAGGCGAAGGTTCTCCAGTTCCTGCAGTTGCAACTTCCTTTCAGCTCTGGCTTTCTCAATTTCCATGTTGCACTCCTTAACTGCCCAGAAGGCTCTGTGTTCTACTTCAACTGGGAGATGACAAGCTTTTCCATAAACCAAGCGGAAAGGACTCATCCCAATGGGTGTCTTGTATGCTGTTCTATATAGCCTGGTGCTCTAGTCTTTTCTATGAAGCTTTACTATCTTCTGCAAGATACGCTTAATTTCTCTGTTTGACACCTCTGCTTGCCCATTAGTTTGGGGATGGTAAGCTGTTGCAACTTTATGAATTATCCCATGCTTCTTCATCAATCCTGTTAGTCTCTTGTTACAAAAATGGGTGCCTTGATCGCTCACGATCGCTCGTGGTGATCCAAAGCGACATATAATATGGTTTCACACAAAGGAAACAACAGTGTTAGCATCATCAGTGCGGGTAGGAATTGCTTCCACCCATTTGGAAACATAATCCACAGCTAACAATATATAAAAACATCCATTAGAATTTGGAAATGGACCCATGAAGTCAATGCCCCAAACATAAAAAATTTCACAGAAAAGCATATATTGTTGAGGCATCTCATCCCTCCTTGATATATTACCAAATTTCTGGCATGGGAGACAAGATTTACAAAATTCAGCAGCGTCTCTAAAAAGAGTAGGCCACCAGAATCCACAGTCTAAGATCTTTCTAGCCGTTCTTTGAAGACCAAAATGTCCTCCACTCTCAGATGAGTGATAGGCCTCTAAAATGGACTGGAATTCTGATTGAGGCACACAACGTCTAATTATCTGGTCAGCGCCACATCTCCATAAATATGGGTCATCCCATATATAATATTTAGACTTGCTTTTCAGCTTGTCTCTTTGATGCTTAGAAAAATTTGGAGAAAATGTGCGTCTAACTAAATAATTAGCAACAGGTGCATACCAAGGGACTACCTCAGATACTGCTTGCAGGTTATCAAAAGGAAAATTATCATCTATAGGAGTAGAATCATCCTTAATATGTTCAAGGCAACTCAGGTGGTCTGCTACTAAATTCTGATTACCACTCCTATCCTTTATTTCTAAATCAAATTCTTGTAACAGCAGTATCTAACGTATAAGTCTTAGTTTGGACTCCTTTTTAGCTAATAGATACTTTAAAGCTGCATGGTCCGAATACACTACTACTCTAGTTCCAAGTAAATAAGCCCAGAATTTATCCAGAGCAAAAACAATAGCAAGAAGCTCTTTCTCAGTAGTAGTATAATTGGACTGGGCAGTGTCTAAAGTCTTAGACGCATAGGCAATAACAAAAGGATCCTTACCTTCACGCTGAGCCAGCGCTGCTCCTACTGCATGGTTGGAGGCATCGCACATGATTTCAAACGGCTGGCTCCAGTCTGGTCCTCTCACAATTGGAGCTTGAGTCAGAGCAGTCTTCAGCTTATCAAACGCTTATTTGCAATCCTCACTGAACTCGAACTCAATATCCTTCTGCAGTAATCTGGATAAGGGAAGTGCTGCCTTACTAAAGTCCTTAATAAATCTCCTGTAAAAACCTGCATAGCCAAGGAACGAATGGACTTCCCTCACAGAAGAGGGGTAAGGTAAACTAGAAATAACATTCACCTTTGCTGGGTCTACAGAAATGCCATTATTAGATACCACATGCCCTAATACAATCCCTTGTTTCACCATAAAGTGACATTTTTCAAAATTTAATACAAGGTTCGTATTAACGCATCTATCTAATACTCTAGATAATCCATCTAAGCAAAGGCTAAAAGAATCACCATAAACGCTAAAATCGTCCATAAAAACTTCCATACAGTCCTCAATAAGATCAGAAAAAAGACTCATCATGCACCTTTGGAAAGTAGCTGGTGCATTGCACAAGTCAAAGGACATTCTCTTGTAAGCATAAGTCCCAAAAGGACATGTAAAAGTAGTCTTTTCCTGATCCTCAGGAGCTATATGAATCTGGAAATAACCTGTGTAACCATCTAAAAAGCAATAATGTTATTTACCTGACAGGCGATCTAGCATTTGATCAATGAATGAAAGTGGGTAGTGATCCTTACGGGTAGCTTGGTTGAGACGCCTGTAATCAATGCAGACTCTCCAAGCATTCTGAACTCTAGTTGCTATGAGCTCTCCATGTTCATTCTTCACTGTAGTGACTCCAGACTTTTTGGGTACCACTTGTACTGGGCTTACCCATTCACTGTCTGAAATGGGATATATGATACATGCTTCCAATAGTCTGGTCACTTCCTTTTTGACAACTTCTTAGATGGTGGGGTTCAATCTTCTTTGGGGTTGGCAGACAGGCCTTGCTCCCTCTTCTAAGAATATTCTGTGCTCACATACTTGAGGGTTGATGCCTACTATGTCTGCCAAGCTCCACCCAATTGCCTTCTTATGCTTCCTCAGCACATCAAGTAACTGCTCTTCTTGTTGAGAAGTCAGTTCCCTTGCAATAATAACTGGAAACCTCTGCTTATCTCTGAGATAAGCATATTTGAGATGTGGAGGGAGGGGTTTCAATTCTAACTTCTGATCATGGGCAGGCTCTGGATTATCTGGAGCTTGTAAAAATGGCGAAGTGCCCTCATTGTCAGTTAAGAGGGTCCCCACACTTGGACCTTGTCCAGTGTGCCTCCCTTCAAACTCTTCTTTGTGAACTTCAGCTACACTTTCATCTATGACATCACACTGGAAGATAGAACGATCTTCTGGGGGGTTGTCAATGACTCCATTCAGATTGAAGATTACTATGCGGCCATCTATTTCAAAGGAGTATGTTCCTGAAAAAGCATCCAATTTGAATTTTGATGTCTTCAGGAATGGTCTCCCAAGTAGGATTGATGATGGCTTATCTGAATCATTATGGGGCATCTCCAAGATGTAAAAATCAGTGGGAAATGTAAGCCCATTAATGTTCACCAAAACATCTTCAGCAACTCCAGCCACTGTAATAATGCTTTTATCTGCTAACACAAAATGAGCTGTCGACCTTTTTAAGGGAGGGAGCCTCAAAACATCATATATAGACAAAGGCATTATACTAACACATGCTCCTAAATCACACATGTAATCATAAATTACTACACCACCAATAGTACATATAACTATACAAGGACCTAGATCACTACATTTTTCAGGTAATCCTCCCATTAAAGCAGATATAGAACTACCTAAAGGAATAGTTTCTAATTCATTAATTTTGTCTTTATGGATACATAAGTCTTTTAGAAACTTTGCATATTTAGGTACCTGCTGAATAACATCAAAAAGAGGAACAGTTACCTCAACCTTTTTGAATATTTCTACCATTTTGGGGTCGGGTTCCGGCTGCTTCCTGGGCTTCCTTGCAAGTTGTGGAAATGGAATAGGAGTAGTGTTTTCTGTGGTGTCTGCACCTTTTGGTGCTTCCTCCTATGATTGAGCTATTTCTTCTTCAGCTATGTCCTGTATGTCCTCTTCCTCTTCAACATCTTCTATTTCTACCACCTCTTCAGCTGAGGCATTTTCTGGTGAGCTTGGCTCCTCCTGATTCCTCTCCTGCAGTGTGGTTCCGGACCTCAGGGTGTGGCATTAATGCCTCCCTTTGGATTGGGTAATGGTTGAGAGGGGATTCCAGTGGTGCTTGAAGGTTGGTTACTGGAATTTTGTGTTGATCCAAGTTGTGTCATAGCTCTTCATTAGGAGATAAAGAAGAATGAGTAAATTGAGAGGTCTGCTGTTGATTGTTCTGTGGTCCTTGGTTTTGCCTCAGGTGAGGTGCTCTGTAAGGTTGATTTTGCTGCCTATTGTTGTTATTATTCCACCTCTAATTTCCCTGATTGTCTCTGCCTCCTCTGTTATTGTTGTCCCTCCAATTCTGGTTTGAATTGTCCTACCATCCATGGTTATTATTTCCACTTTGATTGTACCCTTGGTTGGGGCGGTCATAGAAGTTGTGAGTGGATGCCACCATGTTGTCTTCTTGTTGGAGCTACGGGCATTCATCAGTGTAATGGCTATAATCAGCACAGATTCTGCAAACTCTTTGTAGGACTAGTTGTTGGTTTTGCTGTGGTGGAGGAGGTTGAGCTTGCTGAGCTTGTTGTTGATTCAATTGCATTTGCTTCAGCAAGTTGGTCATTTTACAGATGCTTTGAGTTAGAGCAGCAGTCTCTCTGCTAGAAGATACTTCTGCAACAGCTTTTGAACGGTCTTGCTTCTATCTGTGTCTTTTCTGGTATTATTTGGTGCTTAGTGACTTGTTTACACTGTCGGGTAATATTATCAATGCTAATCTTTTATGATATTTGTATTCCTTTTTGCATTGACATGAGCTTATACTGTCTTTCATTACCCACACTCTCCTCTCCTATGTTTCAAATCTTGCACCACTGGCATGCCATGGCTTCTATTGTTTTCTCACTTACATGTTGAAGCTTCCATGTAAATGAGACCCTTATCATTTGGCATTAACCCACCCATACTTCTTTTATTTTCTTATCTCTATTTCCGGGTTACTCTTCTTCCCTTTTCTCTTTCAGGATGGCCACCTGGAAGGGAACCGGAAGACGTTTACATGGGGAGACAAAGAAATCCATCAGCACAATCCTTGAAGAAAAGCATCAGTTGGAACAGTCTGTCCACCTGCACATCTCAGCATGCACCGAGGACGGTGCAATCTTTAAGTGTGGGGAGGTCGATACCGACTTCCATGGGTTAGTCACTTCATATTTTAGCACCAATGTTTAATTTTCTTTGTTAAATTAGTTGTTGCATTTTCATATTTGTTTGATTTTATGCTTCTAGTTACTACTTGGTTAAAGTAATAAAATTCTTCTAAAGACCCTATTTTTGAAAAATTTCACTAATTTAAATTGAAAATTTTTTTTGTTAAATTTGTTTGAAGTTGTATTTGGAACATGGTTTTTGAGCTAAAGAACACACAACCTGCGAGATTTTGAGCTTATTTATATGGTTACACTATTTAACCATAATATTTTTATTCTTATGTGTTTTCTTCTCTATAATTGAAATCTTAGCTTTGTTCCATTCTATATGTCCAATATTTAGTGTATTCACATGCTTGCATATGATTGAGGTCATTATTTGATTTTAGCTCACTTATCCGAAATAAGCCTACCCTTTAAATCACCCTTGTCAGCCACCTTGAGCCTTTTAATCCCCATTTATTCTGTATTTTACCACATCACTAGCCTTAAGTAGAAAAACAATTAAATATCCCAATTGAATCTTTTTTAGCTTAAGATATGGATTGTGTAACAATTAAGTGTGGGGAAACTGTGGGAACATGGGTTAATAAGGGAATGCATCATGTTTCTAATTTATTTGAATATTGGGAATTTGGGAACCCACTCATGAAAAAACCAAAATAGAAAAATAATGGAGAATCCATGTGCATTGATAAGTTATGTTTGCTTTTATGATTCAAAAAAAAAAGAGAAAAAAGAAAAAAAATATATATATATATATAAAATATAAATAAATAAGGGGACAAAATTACCCCAATATTAAGTTTAATAAAAGATCAATTCACATGTGATAAAAATTAAAGAAAATTTGGTACATGAGTATGGGAATTATACAAAAGTGGGAATTATGGGTAGCTAGGCATGAATTTAAAAGTATATAGAGTATATGTATATTAGGTGAGAGCTTAGGTTAATTAAAGATTCATATTATAGCTCACTTGGCCATACATATATCCTTACCTTTACCTCAGCCCCATTACAACCTTGAAAAGACCTCATGATGTTTGCATTGGTACATTAAATATTTGTTGATTGGTTAGATGAAGAACAAAGTTTTAGAAAGCATGATTAGAGAAGACTAGAGTGAATTACCCTATACACTTGAGAGATTAGAGTGATATACACTTCCAGTGAGGGTTCAATACTTGATTCTATGTTTCTTGCTTTCATGAGCTATCTTCTTACAAGTTTACTTGCTTTTTATTGTACGATTTGAATTAGTGAAATCTTATTTATGTTTGTCTTGAAGATCTTATTTACTTTGGACCAAGTAGGTAGATTCATTTAGAATAGGTTGTATTGCATAACATTCTACCACTTTAACCTTACTTTTTACTTTGGATTTAGCATGAGGACATGCTATTGTTTAAGTGTGGGGAGGTTGATAAACCCATATTTTATGATATATTTTGTGCTTAATTTGAGTGATTTATTCAATCCTTCACCTACTTCTTCATATTAATTGCATGGTTTTACTTTCCCTTCCTTATTATGTGATGTATGTGAAAAACATGTTTCCTATGCTTTAATGTTAATTATTTTAATTACCTTTATCTCCATTCGATGCCATGATTAGTGTGTTGAGTAGTTTCAGATCTTCTAAGGTAGGAATGACTTAAAGGATGGAAGGGAAACATACAAAAATGGAAGGAAAGCACAAAACGGAGCTTCTGAAGAAACTAGCATCCACGCGATCGCATGGACGAAGCGATCGCGTGCCAAGCGTGAATCAGCAGTGATGTGGCCGCATGACTGACGCGACCGCGCGCCTTAAGCAAAATGCACATGACACGGTCGTATGAATGACGTGACCGCGTGGCAAGAAAAGCTCCGAATGATGCAACCGCATGACCCACGCAGACGCGTGACAGAGGCCACGCACCAAAAATTGCAGAAAACACTCATAGCGAATTCTGAAGCCCTTTTTAGCCCAAATCCAAGTCCAGAAGGCATAGACCAGAGGTTATAAAGTGGGGTAATGCATCCATTCAGGGGGAGCTCGCCAATTTTTACTTCCCAGGATTTAGATTTAGTCTTGAGAGAGGTTCTCTCCTCTCTCTCTTAGGATTTAGGACTTCTCTTAGTTTGTAAGAGTGACTGATGAGGTACAGAAGCTGGTGAATTAAAAATTATTAAAATGGTTACGTTGCAAGTATAGTTCTTAACTCACCGAAAATTTGCCTATCAATTTAGAAATATGTCACAGAGAGTTTAAATTAAAAATTACTGGAAGTTTTAAGTCCCAGGTCATCTCCCAACGAGTTGCAGAAAAGTGTGCTATCTTATTAATCAGATGTTCCAAAAAGTTGAGTTAAGTAAATTGGAAATTAAATTGAAGAAATTTAAATAATATGAATAAAAGCCTTGACTGGGAGTTGATTAGTTGGAATCTCTACTATTGATGGAGTGATTTTCAAGATTAATTTATAATTAATGGTTGCTCTGTTTGATTATCCTTTACTAGGTAAAGAAAAGTCAAACAAGTTGGAATGCTAGATCTGTTCACAAGTTGCAACCCACTTAGTTCAAAGGGATTGGTGTTAGTGATTAGATAACAATCCAATGGTTAACCCAATTACAATTTTTCTTTCAATCCTTCCAACTCAAGAGTCCCTTTCAATCAACTCCACATCAAGTGAGGGAACTACTCACTCATTGTAAATAATAAATCCATAACACATGAAAGGGAATTAAAAGAAGACATGATCATTGGAATGGAAAATAAATTTAAATGGAAGAAATAATCCTTGTGTTAAATAATCATGAAAGTATCCAAATAACGAAATTGAACAAAACAAAGAACATGGATGAATAAAACCAAGTTAAGAAAACGAACTAGAATGACGAAGTCTTGATTCGGAAATAACTCTTCTCAATGTTCCAATGCTAAGACCAAGTGAAAATAAAAATTCTCCAACCTAGAGAGAAAAATCTAAGGGAGTAAAACTAGATCTAAAACTGTTAACTGTATATTATGAATGTTCTCCTTTTGTTTCTGCATATTCTCTGGCTCTAGTCTGCTGTTCCGGGCCGAAAACTGGGTCGAAATAAGGTCCAAAATCACCCCCAACGAATTCTGCAGATTATGCAGATCGCACATGTCACGCGATCGCGTCATCCATGCGGACGCGTCATTCGCGTTTTTCCTTGCCACGCGTTCGCGTCGTCCACGCTACCGCGTCGGCAGAACTTTTCCAATCCGCGCGGCCGCGTGAGCCATGCGGCCGCGTCACTGCGATTTGCTCTCCTTCACGCGGTCGCGTGAGCCATGCGACCGCGTCACTTCTCGCTGGTTATCTCCTCAAATTCTTGTGTTCCTTCCATTTTTGCTAGCTTCCTTTCCAATTTCTGACTCATTTATGCCCTGTAAAGTCTGAAACACTCAACACACAGATCACGGCATCGAATGGAATAAAGGAGAATTAAAAATAAATAATTAAAGTCTCTAGGAAGCAGTTTCCAAACATGTAATAAATTCAGGAAGGAAATCTAAATGCATGCTAATTTAATGAATAAGTGGGTAAGGATCATGATAAAACTACACAATTAAACACAATATAAACCATAAAATAGTGGTTTATCAGTGACTCTCGATGCAGGTTTTATGTTCCTTTGTTTTAAGCTTCCCTTTTCACTTTTATTTATTTATTCTAGCACTTGAGTTGATTATTTACTTTTATAATTTAATTTATGAATTATTCCATGTTACAGATTGTTATTTGAATTAATGATTATTTGAGGTATTTCAGTTATTGATTGCTTTCTCTTTAATTTGTGTTACCATTGCTTTCCATCTAAGGACATTTTTATTCCAGAAATTTTAATTTTTTCCCTTTTGGTCTTGGTTAAGAAATCAGTAACTCAACATTATCAAACTCAACATAACTGATAATCGCTATCTTGCTAATTGAACTGAACTTCAATAATCCCAACTTTTTCTTAGGAATTAAATAGGATTCGAAGGTCAAACTAATTAGTCCCTTGACTTTCCTTTGCTTTAGTAAAGGTTAACTAAGTGGAATTTAGATTCAACTTTCATTATTGTTGAGAGAGATAACTAAGTTGGACTTCCAATTTCTCTTACCTTGCCAAAAGTTTGCTTTACAGTATTTATTTATTTTAATTGCCATTTAAATTATTTGTCATATCTACTCTTCACTCTCAACCCCGATTTTACAACCTCCATAACCAATAATAAGAACATACTTCCCTGCAGTTCCTTGAGAAGACGACCTGAGGTTTAAAATACTCGGTTATCAATTTTAAAAGGGGTTTGTTACTTGTGACAACCAAAACGTTTGTACGAAGGGATTTCTGTCGGTTTAGAGACTATATCTACAACGCGACTGTTTTTATGACATTCTTTACTAGCAAAAATCCCAACGTCACATACATAATCGGCTCGATTTCTACCAGTGCAAATTCGTAGAATTTGACCCTGTGGAGATCAATGAAAACATGGTCAAATAATTCTACGAAAATCTGCTAAAGAGAGAAGCCACATCTGTTTTTCTTAGGGGTGTCACCCTAGACACCTCCGATCATGCTTTAGAGGCTCTCTTACAGATTCCGCATATTCCTCCGACCCGCGATGCTTACCCTAAGATAGTGGCGGACTTGACTACGGTCAAGCTTTCCTTAGACACGATTCTGAAGAGAATTGGGCTGCCTGAGGCCCGTTGGGAATATAGCAGAGGGGAGAACACGATCCCACAAAGCATTGCATGTGCTCATCTCCATCCTGAGGAGAGGATCTCGCAGCAGATCATTGTCGACTACATCTTGCCGAGCACGCATGCTACTCACATTTGGGTCCATGTGGCAGTATTACTTTAGGCCATTCTAGAGGGAAAGATAATCTCTGTTCTTTCCTTTATTAGGGATTCGATGTGGAAGGTGAACCAACAGCAGAAGTACAACGTCCCCTTCCCATCGAAGATCACCTGACTGGCCAGCTTATCTGGGGTGGAGAGGCGTTCGACAGACCAGACGTCTGTCTACATCAGCACCGAGCCATTTCTGCCATACGAAGAGTATGATGGGCTGCCACAGAAGAAGAGGAAGACCACAGAGCCGCCATCATTATCCGCACCCTCAGCACCTTCCGTACCTGCACCCACTCCTCGGACACCTTATGAGTTGGCCCAGGACATTCTTCAAGCCATCTACCAAACTGAGCGCCGCAATAAACGCCGATTTCAGTGGTTGGCGGCTAAGCTAGATGGTAGAGATCCCGGTCCACCTCCTGTAGCTACACCAGAGCCAGAGCCCAAGCCTGAAACGGAGCCGATGGCAGAGTAGCCGATGGCAGAGGGGCATACAGTTTAGAGAGCTGAGGAGGTAGCTGAGGCAGCCGAGCAGACAGCAGAGGTAGCTGACCATGCCATTCAGGAGCTGGCAACTGAGACCACCAGAGTGCCGACCCATGTGATCATTGTATATCAGCGACTACAGCACCCACCACCGCCAGACGGTGGAGCTTCTCAGAGTTGACCACCCTCCGGTCTGATTTTTGGCACGGAGGACCGTGCACCATTTAAGTGTGGGGGAGGATCTAGGATTTTTGGGTGTAAAATTCTCTCCTAAACACTTGTTATTTAGTTTACTTCAATTTTTATTGTGCTTTTGTAGATATTTACAGTACTTTATCTTATGCCACATACTAGTATTTTGGTCATCTATATATATGATAGATGTTTCTAGTTATTTCCAACATTGCATCTTCATTTTTAGTATATATATATATATTGTACTTTATTTTACTTGATATATAGCTTATGGATTTTGGCTCTGAATGGATGTTGTGAAAAGTATAGTGCCTAGTTCAATTTAGATCCTAATTGTTCATGTTAGTTTTTGGTTGTTGAAAATTAGGAATAGAACTAGGAAATTTTTCAAAGTGCATCCATCACGTCATACATACATATAGGAAATAACTTTGGTGAAAAACAACAAAAATTTTCAAGAATTTTGCTTTAGGGCATTCTATTGAATTGATTTGAAAAATTGTTTTTAAAACTTGCTTGAAGGAATTTTTGGTGAAACATAGAAGAGGAAAGAACAAAATACCTTGTGAGATTTGAGCCTATAATGAGTGGTTACAATTTATAACCACAAATTTTTGTTCATTGTGTGCTATATCTCTTCTATGATTGTGATCATGATTTTGCTTGATTCTTTATTTCCAATGATTGATGTTTGAATGCATTGAGCATGATTGAGGCTATCTTTGTATAGCTTACTAACCCATATAGACTTACCCTTGCATCTACCTTTGCTAACCCCTTTTGAGCCTTATTTACCCACATTATTTTTAACATTACCACATTACAACCATAAGCGGAAAACCATGATTTACCTTAATTTGTATCCTTGATTAGCTTAGGTTGAGAAGTGTGTTTCATTTAAGTGTGAGAGAATTTTGGGAAACATTGGTAGTGAATAAAAAAGTTTGTTTTGTGTATGCATTAAAAGAAAAATTTTGAAAATGGGTGCATTCATGTATGAACTATTAAACCATATGCATGTATTTTGATTGAAAAAAAATCAAAAAGGGACAAAAATTACCCCAAAGAGAAAAGAAATGAATAAGGAATGCATATGTGATGTGAATGAAAGAGCATACATGAATATGTATAAAAAATGAGAATGGGAAGGTTAGGATTGCATATTTTTGTTAATGGATTGATGTAGGTTGAGTTAGATACTTAAACTAATCAAGGATTCAATCTTAGTCCACTTGGCCATATCTATCCCACCTTAACCCTAACCCCATTATAACCCTATGAAGTCCTCATGATAATTGCATTCATGTATCACATGGTTGTTGATTGTTAGATGAAAAGTAATTCCTTGAAAACATGATTAGAGAGACTTGAGTGAATTGACCCTAAACACCGAGTGATGAGAGTGTATACATACCTAGTGAGGGTTCGATTACTCAATTCTATGTCTCCACCTTCTTATCATGTATTCTTGCAAGTTGCATCATTTTGATGAGTTGAATCAATTCTTTAGATTTTGTTTGCATTGAATTACTTCTTTGCTTGGCCCTATATGTCTATATTCTTGCTTGGAGATTTGTTTGTTTATTTTCACCAATTTCAAAGGATACTATAGATAGATAGATAGATAGATATAGATAGTGTATAGTATACTTGCATGCATATAGATAGTTGCATTCAATAAGTTGATTACCCCTTTGATTATTCTCCTTGTTTGGTTTAGCATGAGGACATACTATTGTTTAAGTGTGGAAAAATTGATGGGTCCATATTTGATGAGATATCTTGGCTTGATTTGAATGGATTTCATCACATAAACTCACACTTAAGCACCAAAATAGCATACTTTTGTGTTATCTTCCCAATTTGGACCTAAATGTGAAAACATGCATTTTTGTGCTTAAATTAGTGATTTTAATTCCACTTTCATGCCATTCGATGCCGTGATATGTTCTGTGAGTGATATCAGGTCATTTAGGCAAGAATGGGTTGGTAAAAGTGGAAGAAAGCATGTACAAGGGATAACACATGAAAAAAGCAAGAAAAAGCACACACAGTCAAGTATGCGTGTGCACAAGCAAGCGTGTGTACGCACAAGAAGGAATTAGTATGTGTGCGTGCGCACAACCCTATGTGCATATGCACAGGTGAACATTCAGCAAAGTGTGCGTACGCACATGTTCCTGCACGTGGTTTCATTAATAAAGCACGTGATCCGCAATTATTGGGGGTTTTTGGCCCAAGTTGGAAGGTTTGATGTTGAATGGGAGTGCTATATGAAGGGGATATCAACACATATGAAAGAATACATTATTACAAGCTTACATTAGGTTTTAGTTTTAGTTTTTCCTTAGTTTAAATCATCCTTAGGAGTAGGAGTAGTGTAGATAGCCAATTCTCTCCTAGGGTTTTGATTGTAGTATTTTTTAGCAAGTTTGATCTTGGATTTTGCTTTTTTAATGGTAAGTACTCTCAATTTCCTTTCTAATTACATCATCTTTACTTTCATTTCCTTTTGGTTCAAGCACTTTGTTAATATTTGCAATTTTGAGTTCTTGATATTTTGATTGATGAATTTCATGTTTTATGCTTTATATATGCTTGATTGGTTATTTATAGTTGGAATTGTGAATAGTTTAGTTATAGTTTTTATTTTCCTTTACAATTTCCCATGTTTTGCTTTTATGCCCACAAGGTGTTTGTGAAAATGGCAACTTTAGATTTTGAGTAGATTTTCACACCTTGACTTGGGATTTGAGTTCCTAGGATACTAGAGTCATAATGTCCGACATTTAGTGGTAATTCTTGGGTAGTTAGCTGACTCTTGTTTCCATGGAAGCTAGCTTTTTACCAATCAATTTGGTAAGTTAGCTAGAACTTTTGGATCAAGGTCAATTATGCTTGCTAAACTTACTCCTCGATGTTAGGAGTTAACTAAGCGAGATTGACTCATTATAATTACCATAGTTGTGGTTATGGCGATGATAGGATTCCTTAGATTCTCATTCCCAAGTCAAGGCTCTTTTATGCATACATAGCATTTTCACTAAGTTTTGATCTTGTTTTCTTTTTACTTACGTAAATTTCAATTTTGATCATTTCTTAGTTCTTTTATATCTTAGTTCTTTTAATCTTTCATTCCTTGATTCAAAACCCCTTTTTGCCTCCACAACCGAAAGCGTAACACTTCAATTGCATTCCTATGGAGAACGACCCAAGGTTGAAAGACTCTCGGTTTATATATTTTGTATTTTGAAAAATTAAACTTTGATGTTGGTCGATTGTCGGGTTAGGACTATATTTGCAATGCCAAATCTTATTTTGAGATAAAATTCCTAACCCGCTCTAGGCACTTTGATAAACCCATATTTTATGATATATATTGTGCTCAATTCAAGAGATTTATTCAATCCTTCACCGACTTATTCATGTAAATTGCATGGTTTTACTTTCCATTCCTTATTATGTGATATATGTGAAATACATGCTTCCTAGGCTTTGAAATTATTTATTTTAATCACCCTTTATTACCATTCGATGCCGTGATTTATGTGTTGAGAAATTTCAGATCTTCTAAGGCAGGAATGACTTAAAGGATGGAAAGGAAACATACAAAAATGGAAGAAAAGCACAAAATGGAGTTTTTGAAGAAACTGGCATCGACGCGAAAGCATGGACGACGCGGTCACATGCTCAGTGCGAAAAGGCAGCGACGCGAATGCGTGACTAACGCGGACGAGCGCCATGAGTAGAACACAGATGACGCGTACGCATGACCGAAGCGAACGCGCGACAAGGAAAACTCCAGATGACGCGACCGCGTGACCCACGCGGACGCGTGACAGACGCTACACACCAGAAATTACAGAAAATGCTCCCAGCGATTTCTGAAACCCTTTTTGGCCCAGATCTAAGTCCAGAAGGCACAGATTAGAGATTATAAAGTGGGGGAATGCATCCATTCAAGGGAGCTCTCCAATTATTCACTTTTAATAGTTTAGATGTAGTTTTTAGAGAGAGAGAGGTTCTCTCCTCTCTCTTAGGTTTTAGGATTAGGATTTCTTATTAATTCAAGTTAGTATTCCAACTCTTTATCAGGTTCAATATTCCTTTTTTGTTACTTTGTCAATTTAATGAACTCTCCCACGTTACATATGATTCTCTTAATTAATGTTATTTGAGGTATTTCAGTTTATGATTGCTTTCTTTTATTTATGTTACTGTTGCTTCCAATCTGAAGACATTTTTATTCAAGTAAGTCTACTTTTCCCCTTTTGGCCTTGGTTAAGTAATTGGTAACTCATGAGTTATCAAACTCAACGTGATTGACAATTGTTGTCTTTGCTAATTGAATTGAACTTCAATAACTCCAGTCCTTTCTTAGGAATTGACTAGGACCTGAGGATCAAACTAATTGGTCTACTTGACCTTCATTTGCTTTAGTAAAGGCTAACTAAGTGGGATTAAAACTCAATTCTCATCACCATTGATAAGGATAACTAGGATAGGACTTCCAATTTCTCATACCTTGCCAAGAGTTTATTTTATAGTTATTTATTTATTTTATTTGTCATTTAAATTACTTGTTCCTTACTTTCAAAACCCCCAATTTACAAAACTCATAACCAATAATAAGAACATACCTCCCTGCAATTCCTTGAGAAGACGACCCAGGGTTTAAATATTTCGGTTATCAATTTTAAAGGGGTTTGTTACTTGTGACAACCAAAACATTTGTAAGAAAGGACTTTTGTTGGGTTAGAAGCTATACTTGCAATGGAAATTTATCCTGCGAATTTCTAGGCCACGCAAAAGTTATCTCTTCAAAATGGCGCCGTTGCCAGGGAATTGCAAACGTGTGCCTTATTATTGGTTATTGTAAATATTTTTCTTTTTCTTGTTTATTTATTTTTGTTTTTCTCTTTTATATTTTAGCCACTATGAATTCTCACCCCTCTCGCTTTGAGTTTGGTTCTAATATTGTTGAAAGAAGTGAAGGCTATAACAGGAATATGCATCAAGGTCTAAGCAATCAAAGATGGATGGAGCCAAGAGGATCTGATCAACCCTTTCGGCAACAACACCTTCCAAGATATCATGGACAAAGACCATTCTACAATGCATACCAAGCTGATAGATATGGTGGACCCCCTTGTAATTACCAACAAGCCCCACCCTGTTCTTATAGACCATCCTTTCAATGTAGATTTGAACCACCACACTCACAAGTTCCTTTTCACCATTCACCACCATATGACCCTCTCTCCCAACCAATGAACCACCACATTCTTATTTTGAACCCTCTCTCCCAACCAATGAAACCTCACACCTACCCCAACCTTCAGTGAGTGACAAACTTCGTGTTCTTCTTCAAGGGAAAGCAAAGATAGAAAAGAGCGTACTGGAACTCACTACTGCCATAACTGAGGTAGTAAATTTAATAGCTTCCCGACATCTGAGAACTCAAAGTACTCCCATGGCCGCATGTGAAGAATCAAAAGAAGAGCGTAGCATGAAGGAAACACTAGAAACTCCGGTGGACAATGAGGAGCATGGCTTTGTACTGGAACAAGTAGAGGAAGCCATGGTAGTTGTAGAGGAAGAAGTGGTTGAAGATTTAGGAGATGCTGAACCTCCATGGAAATCATGAACCGTAAAGGATTCCGCTGAGAAGTCCGAATTTGATGCCAAGGAGGACAGTGCACGACCTCCACAGCATATGCCTTGTGAAAAATTGGACGGAACAGACCAAGAAGTTGATTCCATGGGCAGCAATGATCACGAATCAAGCTCTCCTAGTCACGAACTCACATTCGCAACTGAATTCCTTGAACCTGAAGAACCTTATCCAACTGAATATGAAGATGACGTCGAGGTAGATTTCTCTCAACCTCCAACGTATAACTTTAGTGATGAGGAAGACATAGAAGACTTTGAACAGGATGCAGTTGCAGTGGCGCACGAAATTGTGATCCCTGGTAATGGCTCCAAAAACTTGGTGCTCTAATCTTAATTCATGATTTGTCACAACTTCGATACAACTAACCAGCCAGTGCACTGGGTCGTCCAAGTAATAAAACCTTACGTGAGTAAGGGTTGATCCCACGGAGATTGTTGGTATAAAGCAAGCTATGGTCATCTTGTAAATCTCAGTCAGGCGGATATCAAATGATTATGGAGTTTTCGAATAATAATAATAAATAAACAGAAAATAAAGATAGAAATACTTATGTAATTCATAGGTTAGAATTTCAGATAAGCATATAGAGATGCTTTCGTTCCTCTGAACCTCTGCTTTCCTACTGTCTTCATCCAACCAGTCCTACTCCTTTCCATGGCAAGCTTTATATAGGGCATCACCGTTGTCAATGGCTACATCCCATCCTCTTTGTGAAAAAGGTCCAAATGCTCTGTCACGGCACGGCTAATCATCTGAGGTTCTCGATCATACTAGAATAGGATTCATCCTCCTTTTGCGTCTGTCACTACGCCCAGCACTCGCGAGTTTAAAGTTCGTCACAGCCATCCCTTCCCAGATCCTACTCGGAATACCACAGACAAGGTTTAGACTTTCCGGATCTCAAGAATGGCCATCCATGGGTTCTAACTTATACCACGAAGAATCAAATATCTCGGACTCGGTCCTCTGTATTAGATATCTAAGAGATACTCATTCTAGCTTGTTTGCATGTAGAACAGAAGTGTTTGTCAAGCACGCGTTCATAAGTGAGAATGATGATGAGCGTCACATAATCATCACATTCATTATGTTATTGGGTGCGAATGGATATCTTAGAAGCGGAATAAGTTGAAATGAATGGAAAACAGTAGTACTTTGCATTAAATCATGAGGAACCGCAGAGCTCCATACCTTAATCTATGGAGTGCAGAAACTCTACCATTGAAAATACATAAGTGATGAAGGTTCAGGCATGGCCGAATGGCCAGCCCCCAAACGTGATCAATAGATAAAAAGATAATCCAAAAGATGATCCGAATCTCAAATACAATAGTAAAAAGTCCTATTTATACTACACTAGCTACTAGGGTTTACAGAAGTAAGTAATTGATGCAGAAATCCACTTCCGGGGCCCACTTGGTGTGTGCTTGGGCTGAGCTTAAAGTTTACACACGGAGAGGTCATTCTTGGAGTTGAACTCCAAGTTGTAACGTGTTTTTGGCGTTCAACTCTGGTTCGTGACGTGTTTCTGGCGTTTAACTCCAGACTACAGCGTAGAACTGGCGTTCAACGCCCTTTTGCGTCCTCTAAACTCGGCCAAAGTATGAACTATTATATATTTCTGGAAAGCCTTGGATGTCTACTTTCCAACGCTGTTGAGAGCGCGCCATTTGGAGTTCTGTAGCTCCGGAAAATCTACTTTGAGTACAGGGAGGTCAGAATCCAACAGCATCAGCAGTCCTTCTTCAACCTCTGAATCTGATTTTTGCTCAAGTCCCTCAATTTCAGCCAGAAAATACCTGAAATCATAGAAAAACACACAAACTCATAGTAAAGTCCAAAAATGTGAATTTAACATAAAAACTAATAAAAACATCCCTAAAAGTAACTAGATCCTACTAAAAACATACTAAAAACAATGCCAAAAAGCATATAAATTATCCGCTCATCACAACACCAAACTTAAATTGTTGCTTGTCCCCAAGCAACTGAAAATCAAATAGGATAAAAAGAAGAGAATATACTATGAATTTCAAAATATCAACGAAACATAGCTCCAATCAGATGAGCGGGACTTGTAGCTTTTTGCCTCTTGAATAGTTTTGGCATCTCACTTTATCCATTGAGGTTCAGAATGATTGGCATCTATAGGAACTCAGAGTTCAGATAGTGTTATTGATTCTCCTAGTTCAGTATGTTGATTCTTGAACACAGCTACTTTATGAGTCTTGGCTGTGGCCCTAAGCACTTTGTTTTCCAGTATTACCACCGGATACATAAATGCCACAGACACATAATTGGGTGAACCTTTTCAGATTGTGACTCAGCTTTGCTAAAGTCCCCAATTAGAGGTGTCCAGGGTTTTTAAGCACACTCTTATTTTACTTTGGACCTTGACTTTAACCGCTTAGTCTCAAGTTTTCACTTGACACCTTCACGCCACAAGCACATGGTTAGGGACAGCTTGGTTTAGCCGCTTAGGCCAGGATTTTATTCCTTTAGGCCCTCCTATCCACTGATGCTCAAAGCCTTGGGATCCTTTTTATTTACCCTTGCCTTTTGGTTTTAAGGGTTATTGGCTTTTTGCTCTTGCCTTTTGGTTTTAAGAGATTTTGGCTTTTTCTGCTTGCTTTTTCTTTTTCTATTTTTTTCGCCATTTTTTTTTCTTTTCTCTCTTTTTTTTTCTGCAAGCTTTTGTATTCACTACTTTTTCTTGCTTCAAGAATCAATTTTTTGATTTTTTTGATTATCAAATAACATGTCTCCTTTTCATCATTCTTTCAAGAGCCAACATATTTAACATTCATAAACAACAACTTCAAAAGACATATGCACTGTTCAAGCATTCATTCAGAAAACAAAAAGTATTGTCACCACATCAATATAATTAAACTAAGTTCAAGGATAAATTCGAAACTCATGTACTTCTTGTTCCTTTGTTTTTAAAACATTTTTTTCATTTAAGAGAGGTGATGGATTCATATTCACTACTTTAAGGCATAGACACTTAGACACTAATGATCATGTAATAAGACACTAACATAGATAAGCACTTAACATAAAGAAAACGAAAAACAGAAAATTTGAGAACAAAGAATGAGTCCACCTTAGTGATGGTGGCATTTTCTTCTTGAGGATCCAATGATGTCCTTGAGCTCTTCTATGTCTCTTCCTATTCTTTGTTTTTCCTCCCTCATAGCTCTTTGATCTTCTCTAATTTCATGGAGGATGATTGAGTGCTCTTGATGTTCCACCCTTAGTTGTCCCATGTTGGAACTCAGTTCTCCTAGGGAGGTATTGATTTGCTCCCAAAAGTTCTGTGGAGGAAAGTGCATCCCTTGAGGCATCTCAGGGATTTCTTGGTGATGAGCTTGTTCATGCGTCTCTTGAGATCCATGAATAGGCTCTCTTGTTTGCTTCATCCTTTTTTTAGTGATGGGCTTGTCCTCATCAATGAGGATATCTCCCTCTATGTCAATCCCAGCCGAATTGCATAGATGGCAAATGAGGTGAGGAAAGGCTTACCTTGCCATAGTGGAGGTCTTGTCAGCCACCTTGTAGAGTTCTTGAGGTATAATCTCATGAACCTCCACCTCTTCTCCAATCATGATGCTATGGATCATGATGTCCCGGTCTATAGTAACTTCAGACCGGTTGCTACTGGGAATGATTGAGCGTTGAATGAACTCCAACCATCCTCTAGCTACAGCCTTAAGGTCTAGTCTTCTCAGTTGAACCGGTTTGCCCTTTGAGTCAATCTTCCATTGAGATCCTTCCACACATATGTCCATGAGGACTTGGTCCAACCTTTGATCAAAGTTGACTTTCCTTGTGTAGGGGCGTGCGTTCTCTTCCATTGTTGGCAAGTTGAACGCCAACCTCACATTTTCCGGACTAAAATCTAAGTAATTTTTCCGAACCATGGTGAGATAATTCTTTGGGTTCGGGTTCTTACTTTGATCATGGTTCCTAGTGATCCATGCATTAGCATAAAACTCTTGAACCATTAGGATTTCGACTTGTTGGATGGGGTTTGTTAGAACTTCCCAAACTCTTCTATGGATTTCATGTCGGATCTCCGGATACTCATTTTTCTTGAGTTTGAAAGGGACCTCGGGGATCACCTTCTTCTTGGCCACAACATCATAGAAGTGGTCTTGATAGGCTTTGGAGATGAATCTTTCCATCTCCCATGACTCGGAGGTGAAAGCTTTTGTCTTCCCTTTCCCTTTTCTAGAGGATTCTTTGGTCTTAGGTGCCATCAATGGTAATGGAAAAATAAAAAGCTTATGCTTTTACCATACCAAACTTAGAATATTGCTCACCCTCGAGCAAGAGAAGAAAGAAGACATGAAGAAGTAGAAGAAATGGAGGAGAGGGAGAGAGGTTGTGTTTCGGCCATTTAGGGTGGGTTTGGGTGGGAAAGTGATTTTGAATTTTGAAGGTAGGTGGGGTTTATAGGGAAGAGTGGATGGATGTGAGTGGTGAATGGGTGATAGGGAAGAGAGCTTGAGGTGATTGGTGAAGGGTTTTGGGGAAGGGTGTTTATTGGGAAGAGAGGATGAACATTGAGAAGAGGGAAGAGTATTAGTGGAGGTAGGTGGGGATCCTGTGGGGTCCACAGATGCGGAGATGATCCTGTGGGGTCCACAGATCCTGAGGTGTCAAGGAATTGCATCCCTGCACCAATTAGGCATGTAAAATGCCTTTACATGCAATTCTGGCGTTTAAACGCCGAATTGATGCTTGTTTCTGGCGTTCAGCGGAAGCTTTCCTCAGTGTGCATTCCTGGCGTCTAAACGCCAGGATGCTGCTTATTTTGGGCATTCAACGCCAGATCCATGCTCTGTTCTGGCATTGAACGCCAGCCAGATGCTCCTTACTGGCGTTTAAACGCCAGTAAGCCCTTCCTCTAGGGTGTGATTTTTCCTCTACTGTTTTTGATTCTGTTTTTGATTTTTCTATTTATTTTGTGACTCCACATGATCATGAACCTAATAAAACATGAAAGAACAATAAAAAAAAATAAAAATAAAATTAGATAAATAAAAATTGGGTTGCCTCCCAACAAGAGCTTCTTTAATGTCCATAGCTTGACAGTGGGCTCTCATGGAGCCACACAGGTGATCAGGTCAATTTTATAGACTCCCAACACCAAACTTAGAGTTTGGATATGGGATTTCAACACCAAACTTAGAGTTTGGCTGAGGCCTCCCAACACCAAACTTAGAGTTTGACTGTGGGGGCTCTGGTTGACTCTGTTTTGAGAGAAGCTTACTGTGCCACTTTTCCATGTTTACAGAAAAGTGACCTTGAGTTTTAAACACAGGGGAGTCCTCATTCAATTGAAGGACTAATTCACCTCTGTTTACATCAATCACAGCTCTTGCTGTGGCTAGGAAGGGTCTTCCAAGAATAATGGATTCATCCTCATCCTTCCCAGTATCCAGGATTATGAAATCAGCAGGGATGTAAAGGCCTGCAACCTTTACTAACACGTCCTCTACTTGTCCATAAGCCTGTTTTCTTGAGTTGTCTACCATCTCTAATGAGATTTTAGCAGCTTGCACCTCAAAGATTCCCAGTTTCTCCATTACGGAGAGTGGCATGAGGTTTATTCCTGACCCAAGGTCACATAGAGCCTTCTCAAAGGTTATGGTGCCTATGGTACAAGGTATTAGGAACTTTCCAGGATCCTGTTTCTTCTGAGGCAGTCTCAGTTGATCCAATGCATTTAGTTCATTGGTGAACAGGGGAGGTTCATCTCCCCAAGTCTCTTTACCAAATAAATTGGCATTCAGCTTCATGATTGCACCAAGGAACTGGGCAACTTGCTCTTCAGTAACATCCTCATTTTCTTCAGAAGAGGAATACTCATCAGAGCTCATGAATGGCATAAGGAGGTTCAATGGAATCTCTATGGTCTCTAGATGAGTCTCAGGTTCCTTTGGTTTCTCAGAGGGAAACTCCTTATTGATCATTGGACGTCCCAGGAGGTCTTCCTCCTTGGGATTCACGTCCTCCCCTTCCTCCTTGGGTTTGGCTATGATGGTTATATCAATGGCCTTGCACTCTCCTTTTGGATTTTCTTCTGTATTGCTTGGGAGAGCACTAGGAGGGGTTTCAGTGATCTTCTTACTCAGCTGGCCCACTTGTGCCTCCAAATTTCTAATGGAGGACCTTGTTTCATTCATGAAACTCAGAGTGGCCTTAGATAGATCAGAGACTAATTTTGCTAAATTAGAGGTATTTTGTTCAGAGTTCTCTGTCTATTGCTGAGTGGATGATGGAAAAGTCTTGTTATTGCTAAACCTGTTTCTTCCACCATTATTAAAGCCTTGTTGAGGCTTTTGTTGATCCTTCCATCAGAAATTTGGGTGATTTCTCCATGAGGGGTTATAGGTGTTCCCATAAGGTTCACCCATATAATTTACCTCTGCTATTGCAGGGTTCTTAGGATCATAAGCTTCTTCTTCAGAAGACGCCTCTTGAGTACTGTTGGATGCAGCTTGCATTCCATTCAGACTTTGAGAAATCATATTGACTTGCTGAGTCAATATTTTATTCTGAGCCAATATGGCATTCAGAGTATCAATTTCAAGAACTCCCTTCTTCTGAGGCGTCCCATTACTCACAGGATTCCTCTCAGAAGTGTACATGAACTGGTTATTAGCAACCATGTCAATGAGTTCTTGAGCTTCTGCAGGCGTTTTCTTTAGGTGAATGGATCCACCTGCAGAAGTATCCAATGACATCTTAGCTAATTCAGACAGACCATCATAGAATATATCCAGAATGGTCCATTATGAAAGCATGTCAGAAGGACACTTTTTGGTCAGTTCCTTGTATCTCTCCCAAGCTTCATAGAGGGATTCACCTTCTTTCTGTCTGAAGGTTTGAACATCCACTCTAAGTTTACTCAGCTTTTGAGGAGGAAAGAACTTGGCTAAGAAAGCCTTAACCAGCTTATCCCAACAGTTCAGGCTATCCTTAGGTTGAGAGTCCAACCATATTCTAGCTCTGTCTCTTACAGCAAATGGGAAAAGCATAAGCCTGTAGACTTCAGGATCTACTCCATTAGTCTTAACAGTATCACATATCTGCAAGAATTCAGTTAAGAGCTGAAAAGGATCTTCAGATGGAAGTCCATTAAACTTGCAGTTTTGTTGCATCAGAGAAATTAGTTGAGGTTTAAGCTCAAAATTTGTTTGCTCCAATGGTAGGGATGGAGATGCTTCTTCCATGTAAATTGGAATTTGGTGCAGCAAAGTCACCAAGCATCTTCCTTGCATTATTATTATTTTCGGCTGCCATCTCCTCTTCCTGTTCGAAAATTCCTGTAAGGTTGTCTCTGGATTGTTGTATTTTAACTTCTCTGAGTTTCCTTTTCAGAGTCCTTTCAGGTTCAGGATCTGCTTCAACAAGAATGTTCTTGTCCTTACTCCTGCTCATGTGAAAAAGAAGAGGACTAAAGATACCCGGGATCCTCTTTACCACAGTATAGAGGTTCCCTTGTGTGAGTAGAAGAAAAGAAAAATAAGAATGTAGAAGAGAAGAATTCGAACTCAGAGGAGAGGAAGGGGTTCGAATTTTGGGGTGAAGAGAAGTGTTAGTAGATGAATAAATAAATAGAAGGAGATGGGAGAGAGGGAATTTCGAAAACTAAATTTTGAAAAAGAGTTAATGATTTTCAAAAATTAAGATAAGATTAAAATTAAAATTAAAAATTGAAACAATTAATTAATTAAAAAGAATTTTTGAAAAAGAGGGAGGTATTTTCGAAAATTAGAGAGGGATAGTTAGTTAGGTAGTTTTGAAAAAGATAAGAAACAAACAAAAAGTTAATTAGTTAGTTGAAACAAATTTTGAAAATCAATTTTTAAAAGATAAGAAGATAAGAAGTTAGAAAAGATATTTGAAAAAGGTATGATATGAAAAGGTATGATTAAAAAGATATGATTTTGAAAAAGATAAGATAAAAAGATATTTTTGAAAAGATATGATTGAAATTAGTTTTGAAAAAGATTTGATTTTTTAAAAATCACAATTAATGACTTGATTCACAAGAAATCACACGATATGATTCTAGAACTTAAAGTTTGAATCTTTCTTAACAAGTAAGTAACAAACTTGAAATTTTTGAATCAAAACATTAATTGTTGATGATATTTTCGAAAATTATGAGATGAAATTAAGAAAAAGATTTTTGAAAAATATTTTTAAAATTTTTGAAAATAAATAAGAAATATGAAAAAGATTTAATTTTTGAAAGAGATTTTAAAAAAGATAAGATTTTTAAATTGAAAATTTGATTTGACTCATAAGAAACAACTAAATTTTAAAAAATTTTGAAAAAGTCAACTCAAATTTTCGAAAATTTATGAGTGAAAAAGGGAAAGATATTTTTTTTATTTTTGAATTTTTAATGAAGAAAGAGAAAAACATGAAAAAGACTCAATGCATGAGAATTTTTAGATCAAAACAATGAATGCATGCAAGAACACTATGAATGTCAAGATGAACACCAAGAACACTTTGAATGTCAAGATGAACACCAAAAACTTATTTTTGAAAAATTTTTAAGAAAAGAAAAACATGCAAGACACCAAACTTAGAAATTTTTAATATTTAGACACTAAGAATTCAAGAATGCATATGAAAAACACCATACAACACAAAACAATATAATATGAAGATCAATCAAAAAGGTTTATCAAGAACAACTTGAAGATCATGATGAATGCAACGCATGAATGCAATTTTCGAAAAAATGCAAGATGAGTATGCAATTGACACCAAACTTAAAATTTGATACAAGACTCAAACAAACAACATAAAATATTTTTTTTATTTTTATGATTTTATTAATTTTTTTGGATTTTTGTATATTTTTTTCGAAAAGCATATAGGAAAAAGAAAATAAGAAATTTAAAAATTTTTAATAAGAATTCCAGGAATCTTTCAATGTTAGTCTAAAGCTCCAATCCAGGGGTTAGACATGGCTCACTAGCCAGCCAAGCTTTAGAAGATACAAATCAGGTATATAACAGCTGATACTTCATCCAACTTCATATACATGCCTTTTATGTTGACAAGTGGAAGTCTTAATCCAAAAGAATTTGGATATGACTTTACAGCCAGCCAGGCTTCAACATGCTTCATGAAACACTAGAATTCATTCTTAAAAATTTAGAATAATTTTCGAAAACAGATGAGAAATTTTTGAAAATTTTTTGAAAATAAAACAAAAAGAAAATTACCTAATCTGAGCAACAAGATGAACCGTCAATTGTCCAAACTCGAACAATCCCCGGCAACGGCGCCAAAAACTTGGTGCACGAAATTGTGATCCCTGGTAATGGCTCCAAAAACTTGGTGCTCTAATCTTAATTCATGATTTGTCACAACTTCAATACAACTAACCAGCAAGTGCACTGGGTCGTCCAAGTAATAAAACCTTACGTGAGTAAGGGTCGATCCCACGGAGATTGTTGGTATGAAGCAAGCTATGGTCATCTTGTAAATCTCAGTCAGGCAGATATCAAATGGTTATGGAGTTTTCGAATAATAATAATAAATAAACAGAAAATAAAGATAGAAATACTTATGTAATTCATAGGTTAGAATTTCATATAAGCGTATAGAGATGCTTTCGTTCCTCTGAACCTCTGCTTTCCTGCTGTCTTCATCCAACTAGTCCTACTCCTTTCCATGGCAAGCTTTATATAGGGCATCACCGTTGTCAATGGCTACATCCCATCCTCTTTGTGAAAAAGGTCCAAATGCTCTGTCACGGCACGACTAATCATCTGAGGTTCTCGATCATACTGGAATAGGATTCATCCTCCTTTTGCGTCTGTCACTACGCCCAGCACTCGCGAGTTTAAAGTTCATCACAGCCATCCCTTCCCAGATCCTACTCGGAATACCACAGACAAGGTTTAGACTTTCCGGATCTCAAGAACGGCCATCCATGGGTTCTAACTTATACCACGAGGAATCAAATATCTCGGACTCGGTCCTCTGTATTAGATATCTAAGAGATACTCATTCTAGCTTGTTTGCATGTAGAACGGAAGTGTTTGTCAGGCACGCGTTCATAAGTGAGAATGATGATGAGCGTCACATAATCATCACATTCATCATGTTCTTGGGTGCGAATGGATATCTTAGAAGCGGAATAAGTTGAATTGAATAGAAAATAGTAGTACTTTACATTAAATCATGAGGAACAGCAGAGCTCCACACCTTAATCTATGGAATGCAGAAACTCTACCGTTGAAAATACATAAGTGATGAAGGTTCAGGCATGGCCGAATGGCCAGCCCCCAAACGTGATCAATAGATCAAAAGATAATCCAAAAGATGATCCGAATCTCAAATACAATAGTAAAAACTCCTATTTATACTACACTAGCTACTAGGGTTTACAGAAGTAAGTAATTGATGCAGAAATCCACTTTCGGGGCCCACTTGGTGTGTGCTTGGGCTGAGCTTGAAGTTTACACGTGGAGAGGTCATTCTTGGAGTTGAACGCCAAGTTGTAACATGTTTTTAGCGTTCAACTCTGGTCCGTGACGTGTTTCTGGCGTTTAACTCCAGACTGCAGCGTAGAACTGGCGTTCAACGCCCTTTTGCATCGTCTAAACTCAGCCAAAGTATGGACTATTATATATAGCTGAAAAGCGCTGGATGTCTACTTTCCAACGCCGTTGAGAGCGCACCATTTGGAGTTCTGTAGCTCCAGAAAATCTACTTTGAGTCCAGGGAGGTCAGAATCCAACAGCATCAGCAGTCCTTCTTCAACCTTTGAATCTGATTTTTGCTCAAGTCCCTCAATTTCAGCCAGAAAATACCTGAAATCACATAAAAACACACAAAGTCATAGTAAAGTCTAGAAATGTGAATTTAACATAAAGAATAATAAAAACATCTCTAAAAGTAACTAGATCCTACTAAAAAAATACTAAAAACAATGTCAAAAAGCGTATAAATTATCCGCTCATCATGCAGCTAAAGAATTTTGCAAAGAAGTGGAGGAATTCACAAAAGATCACAAGGGAGTAGAACTTACAGAACCACTGGAAACACTTATCCCAAGGCCATTACCACCTAATACAAGCTTCAGGTGGGTACAATCCTTAACCTTTATCTTTACTTTTCCACTTGAATATGGTTTGCTTGAAACAGATGGCCAGCTTAGAGCTCTCTGCGGCTTTAAGAGTAAGAGGGAAATGGCTCGTACTCAGAGCTGGTGCACAAGGTTCAATAAGGTCCCACGCTTCAATTCGAAGTGCAAGGATTGGTACCAAGTTCAATTGAATGGGTCACGGAAGACGTTTAGTCATCTTGGTGAGAATACAGTTTCTAAACCGTCCGGATCGAAGAATATAGATCAAGACAAAGGTGGATTTAAAAGAAAAGTTTGGGATCCTGGAATCTGTTTTGACATTTGTCATCCCGGGAGCCTGAGAACCTGTTTGAAGCTACTCAAAGGCTTCACATGCCTAGTCTGGGACCCCGGAGGCTGTTGGCATTCCAAACATTGGTGGAAATTTCTGGATGAATTTAAGCATAAGCCACCATAACAGGAAGCTCATCCAATGTCCAACTTAAGGAATTTAACTAAAAGTGCTAGGTGGGAGACAAGCCACCATGGTATGTTGTTTCTTTTTCAAATTTTATTTCATACTGTTTGATTTTATGTTATATTATTGAACCTAGATGTTATTCATAGCATTTGCATTAGCATTGCATTCTGCATAATTACATACCTGCATATAAAAAAAACGGGGAGAAAGGCGTGCGACGCGATCGCATCGCTAAAGCGCTCGCGTCAGTCGCGAAAAATACCTCCCACGCATCCGCGTCAATCACGCGAACGCGTGATCTGGAAATCGGCTTAAAAATCCAACGCCCAAAAATCTGGGCTGGAATCGTGCGGCTGTTGTGCGTTTAGCACAAAACGGCCCACGCGTTTGTGTCCCTGACGCGAACGCGTCACTTGTAAAACACCCATCCCACGCGAAAGCGTGAGCGACACGTTCGGGTCGCATGGATTGCACAACACCCTAAAAGGAAACAGAGAGTTGCGCTGAAACGACCCTGGAATTGTGCGTTTAGCACAATTTCCAGCGACGCAGTCGCATGCCTCACGCGACCGCGCATTCATCCTTTTTTCTATTCCATGCGATCGCGTTACTCACGCGATTGCGTCAACCCCATTCCACCCTAGCCACGCGATCGCGTGCCCTACGCATTCGCGTGGATTCAAATTCACTAACCCCAATGACGCGAAACCCTAACCCCCCCCCCCGTCCCCATTCTTCTTTCCCAACCCCCTTTGCTCTCTCTCCCTCCCTCCTCTGCACCCATCACCACTGCCAACCACCCCTGACCGCCGCCCCAGCGCCAACCACCCAGCCCCGACGGTGACGCCACCCCCTCCCTCTTCCTTCCCTCTCTTTCTTCTCTTTCTCTTCTCTTCTTCCCTCCACTACCATTGCCCCCTCCGCGGCCACCACCACCACCGCGCCATCACCGCCGCCCTTCCCACCACCACCAACCTAATCCCCATTTTCTTAAACCACCCCCTCCATCGTTAACCCTACCCCCTGCCACCACGAAAAGCTAACCACCACCGCGCCAACCACCCTATTCTGCCACCACACTGCCGTACCCCCTCCCAGCATCCCAGCCATCTCTCTGTTCCCTAGTTTCGTTCATATGCCTACCAGGTTCCGCCGAACGCCATTTTTCTTTCATTCGTAGTTAGTTGCATATTTTTCCAATTATGTTCAAATTAGGCTTGTTAGAGATGTATGTTGTAGTGGATTCTAGGTGGTTAGGTAGCTAGGATGTGGTTAGTGGATTCAGGCCTGATTAATTGCGCTGTTCTTGCTACTTGTTTTATAATTTTCGCAATTCTGCTGTTGCTGTGATGTTAGTATTGTTCATATGATGTTCTTACTGTTCATGCTGCTATTGCGACTGCTCTTTCATGTTCATATTATTTATATCTATTTGCAGATTTGTTTTAATTTATATGAACTATTCTGCTTGCTGTTTATTACCCGGGAACATCCACTTTTAGCCAGAATGCTGCCCAATTTTCCGTAAATTGTTTTGATATTCATTCATGTTTTGGTTTTGGCAATTTGAATTTGGCACTCCTCAGCTTTTACCAAACCAATTCATGAATGCACGGGCCAGCATTCTTATCCCTCTCATTTCCCGGTTAATAAATCACATTATTGATGATTAGATTTCACTTTTCGCTATTTCTATATCTATATGAATCATCAACAACTTGATTTCCTTGCTTGAATATGAGTTGTCTGTTGCTTAAAATTGTGAATTTCTTGTTACCTAGAAACCAATCATCATGCCACTTACTCTGACTTTCTTTTTACTAAACTGATTTTCGCTTTCTAACCTCTTTTTCAATTTAAACCACTTTTAACTTTCTAACTCCCCCTCTGCTTTTTGAATAAACTTTTTACTTCATGGCATGACTATTGTTTTTCCTAATTAACAGGTATTCCACTTATAACATATTTTGGACTGTAATTTCTCATCTCAGCTTTTTAACTCCGAACCAATCCAAAATGCACAATTATTCAACTCATTTCATAATTCTACTGCTTCTTTGCCACTATGTGCTTATCTTGTTATTTGCCTACTTGTTTTCCTATTTTTCTCATATCCTAGTTTTCTGTTTTTCAGGATGTCTGACCCTCAAAGAAAAGGAAAAGGCAAAGCCACAACTGGCAAACAGAAAAGAGGTGAATCCTCTATGTCTCTCCTGGAGATTATGCATGATGACTCCTGGCGGGAAAATCACTTTACCCCGCAGGAGAAGGCTGACCAGCTCCTCCCTGCCAATGATCCAATTAAGTTTGTAAACTGATACTGTGAGCTGAAGTATCCAGTGTTTGCTACCTCCAAAAATCTATACCTGGAGAGGACTTTGAAAATTCCAAAAGAACTACAGATCAGATCAAACAAAGAAGCTGGTTCTTCTTGGAGAGAAATTTGACTGAGGTTAATGCTTCCTTGGTAACAGAGTTTTACTGCAATTATTTCAAGACTTCCCTGGATGCAGTGCACCTTAGAGGGAAACAGATACTGGTCACTGAAGAGGCCATTGAGGATATTCTGCGCCTTCAGCCTAAGTCAGATCAGCCTGACGGTTACCAAAAGGCTGAAGAGGATATGAGGTTTATGCGATTTGACTGGGATGCTGTCAAGGAGAGTATAGCCCTTGACCCTACTGTCCCATGGGTCATGGGTAAGAACACAACAATGCCTAAGGGTATCAAGCTGATGTATTTGAATGATGAGGCTCGGCTCTGGCACCAGATCCTGAGCAACTTTGTTATGCCGAGTACTCATGAGACGGAGCTGCCTGCTGCTATGATCACCCTCCTCTGGTGTGTGATGGAGGGTAAGGACCTGTATCTGCCACAATTCATCCGGCACTATATGGCCAGGGTCCATGTCAGAGCCACCCTTCCTTTCCCTTACCTGGTTACCCAGCTAGGCCGTCGAGCTGACGTGCCTTGAGAGGACGCTGATGCGAAGCCGACTACTGCAGACTGCAAGAAGATCATTCCTCACAGCAGGAAGTTTCTGGCTTTAGGCTACAGACCTCCATTCCTTACTGCTTCTGATGAGATAGCCACGCCTTCAGCTGCCCCTTCTTCTTCCACTGCTGCACCCGCCTCACCCACTGCACCTCCAGCTGCTCCTGAGCCTATTTACCATTTGGTGCATCGACTCTTTGCCCGCTTGGATCGTATGGAGCGTCGCAACAAGCGACGCTATGAGCACCTCAAGTTGATGATCCGATCTGGCGGCGACATCCCCTCCGAGCCTGACACCCCTTCTGATACATCTGAGGTGGAGGAGTACGATCATGAGGAGGAAACACCCACCCAGGCTGCACAGGCAAGACCAGAGCAGGCTGCACCACAGCAGGAGGTACCACACCAGATTCAGGCTGCAGATGCAGAGATTCCTATCCAGTCAGAGCCTCCACTGCAGCAGACAGATCCTCCTACCCTCACCTAGTCTGCAGATCCTCAGGCCACCACCGAGACTCCAGCAGCCCATCCTTCCAGTGATAACACTCCTTCACACCCAGCTTGAGTGAGCATCAAGGACGATGATTTATTTTAAGTGTGGGGAGATCGCCATCTCTGGCATATCTTTTTGGTGAACCACTACAGACTCCTTTATTTTATTTTGGTTATTTTTCTGTATTTTTATCTTTATTTTTATTTTTATCTTTCAGTACTTATACATTGTTCTTTTCATGTGCTTTTACTCTATTTTCTGTATTTTGCACTTTAGTTCATATTTTAGCCATTTAGTTTAGTTTGCAATTCTAAACTTATTAGTTATAGAATATATGGATTAATTAGTATAGTTTACCCTTTTAGCATATGATAGTTTGGTTTAAATTGAAAATAAAAAGAAAGTAAACTAGAGACTTTAACATAATCAAAAACAATCCACACACCTTGTATATAGAACATAACATGTTAGTTAGTTAACAACATTTCATCAAGGAAGAACACTAAAACTTTAAAGCCACCCAAGAAATTTTACATTGGGAATAATGGGAACTCTTAATTTCTACTTGCAAGACATGTATAACTGATATATGATTTTTGAGCTAGAGAACACACAGCCTGTGAGTTTTGAGCTTAATTGTATGGTTACATTCAAACCATAATTTTTATTCCTGTGTGTTTTTACTTTGTTTTAGTCTATATGTCCAATTATAGAGTATAGATACATACTAAGAGATGATTGAGGCCATTACTTGTTTAGCCCACTTATCCCAAATATGCCTACCCTTTAAATCACCCTTGTTAGCCCCTTTGAGCTTTTTAATCCCCTCTTGTTCTATAAACCACATTACTAGCCTTAAGCAGAAAAACAAAATAAAAAATCCCAAGTTGAATCCTTGGTTAGCTTAAGATAGAAATTGTGTATTGTTTAAGTGTGGGGAACTTAATGGGAACATGGATGATAGAAACAAAGGTAGAAAGTTAAAAAGAATAAAGATATTTCAAAATATATCTCAATTTGGGAAGCATGCTCATGTGAAATCAAAACAATTGAATTACCATGTGCATTAAAAAAAATTTATTTTCGATATTTAATTAAAGGCATACAAAAATTCCCCAATTGCAAAATAAAAAGAATCAATACACATGGGATAAAATTTAAGTTAATGCATGAGCTTGCAATACAAAGTGAGAAAAGTTGGGCAAATAGGTTAAGAAACTTTGAATTACAAAATATGTTTGTTAGGTGAGATCTTAGACTAATCAGGGATTCACTTATTAGCTCACTTAGCCTTATACATATACCCTTACCCTTACCTTAGCCCCATTACAACCTTGAAAAAGACCTCATAATTTTTGTATGTCTGTATTCTATAATTGTTGATTGGTTAGATGAAGAACAAAGTTATAGAAAGTAAGGATAAAAAGAAGAATGGAGTCATTAACCTAATAAACACTGAGTGACTAGAGAGTAAACACAAAATCCAGTGAGGGTTCAATAGCTCATCAGCATATATATCTGCTTGAATTGTTAATTATCTTGCAAGTTTGAAAAAAATATTTTTACCCATCTCAATTGTAAAAGTGCTTTAACATTATCTAGGGTTTGGCTATGCATATATGATTCCTTGAGAATGTGAATTAATTTAACTACATGTAAGTTTTATATACAAGTGAATAACAATTAGAATTGCATGATGCATTTAGGTAGTTGCATTTAGAATAGATTGCATTGCATGAGATTCTACCACTTTAACCTTACCTTATTCTTTATCTTGGATTTAGCATGAGGACATGCTATTATTTAAGTGTGGGGATGTTGATAAACTCATATTTTATGATATATATTGTGCTCAATTCAAGAGATTTATTCAATCCTTCACCCACTTATTCATGAAAATTGCATGGTTTTACTTTCCCTTTCTTATTATGTGATATATGTGAAATACATGCTTCCTAGGCTTTGAAATTATTTATTTTAATCACCCTTTATTACCATTCGATGCCGTGATTTGTGTGTTGAGAAGTTTCAGATCTTCTAAGGCAGGAATGACTTAAAGGATGGAAAGGAAACATACAAAAATGGAAGGAAAGCACAAAATGGAGTTTTTGAAGAAACTGGCATCGACGCGAACGCATGGACGACGCGGTCGTATGCCCAGTGCGAAAAGGCAGCGACGCAAATGCGTGACTGACGCGGACGCGTGCCATGAGCACAACACAGATGACATGTACGCATGACCGAAGCGAACGCTCGACAAGAAAAACTCCAGATGACGCGATCGCGTGACCCACGCGGACGCGTGACAGACGCCACACACCTGAAATTACAGAAAACACTCCCAGCGATTTCTGAAACCCTTTTTGGCGCAGATCCAAGTCCAGAAGGCACAGATTAGAGGTTATAAAGTGGGGGAATGCATCCATTCAAGGGAGCTTTCCAATTATTCACTTTTAATAGTTTAGATGTAGTTTTTAGAGAGATAGGTTCTCTCCTCTCTCTTAGGTTTTAGGATTAGGATTTCTTATAAATTCAAGTTAGTATTCCAACTCTTTATCAGGTTCAATGTTCCTTTTTTATTACCTTGTCAATTTAATGAACTCTCCCACGTTACATATGATTCTCTTAATTAATGTTATTTGAGGTATTTCAGTTTATGATTGCTTTCTTTTATTTATGTTACTGTTGCTTCCAATCTGAAGACATTTTTATTCAAGTAAGTCTACTTTTCCCCTTTGGCCTTTGTTAAGTAATTGGTAACTCATGAGTTATCAAACTCAACGTGATTGACAATTGTTGTCTTTGCTAATTGAATTGAACTTCAATAACTCCAATCCTTTCTTAGGAATTGACTAGGACCTGAGGATCAAACTAATTGGTCCACTTGACCTTCCTTTGCTTTAGTAAAGGCTAACTAAGTGGGATTAAAACTCAATTCTCATCACCATTGATAAGGATAACTAGGATAGGACTTCCAATTTCTCATACCTTGCCAAGAGTTTATTTTATAGTTATTTATTTATTTTATTTGTCATTTAAATTACTTGTTCCTTACTTTCAAAACCCTCAATTTACAAAACTCATAACCAATAATAAGAACATACCTCCCTGCAATTCCTTGAGAAGACGACCCGAGGTTTAAATACTTCGGTTATCAATTTTAAAGGGCTTTGTTACTTGTGACAACCAAAACCTTTGTAAGAAAGGACTTTTGTTGGTTTAGAAGCTATACTTGCAACGGGAATTTATCCTGCAAATTTCTAGGCCACGCAAAAGTTATCTCTTTACACTTCATCAAGTTTTTGGCGCTGTTGCCGGGAATGCAATTGAGTGCTATCTTTTGGTTGTTGTGAATATGTTGATAGTATAAATATCTTACTTTTTGGTTTTTTGGTTATTTTTGTTAATATCTAGGTGTTTGTTTTTCTTGTTTGTTGATGTCTTTTGTTTTTATTTTCTACTTTCTCTATGAGTTATCACCCTTGTTGCTTGGAGCTTGGTTGTGAGTATTTTGTAGGGTATGATGAATTCAAATTGGTATTGCTTCATGGAGTGGGAGAATCAATTTAGGGAGGAACCAATTGTGTATGAGCAACACTCATGGCAAACACATCCTCTATACAACAATGAGCCAAACCCTCCCCTATGTGAATACCAAACCCAAAGATATCAGAGATACCCCATACACAACCCTCCACCACCAAACCTTCATGCACCTCACCCTCCACCTCCATGGAATAAAAATGCTTATACACCTTGCCATCAACCATATGAACCACCACCCCCTTATATACCACCTTAATACCCTCACCCACATAACACACCTCCCAACTATACAACCTTTTTCCCAACCATTGAACGTTCTTCACTTCAACATGAAGTTCCCTCACCCTTGCCCTAAGAACAACAAGAACTTCAAGCATTTTTCCAAGAGCAAGAAGGGTTCCGAAAGAAGCAAGGGGAGTTCATGGCTAGCATAGTCGAAGCGGTGAACTGCTTGACCTTACTACGCTCAAGCAATCAAGACATTCCCCTTGAGGAATGTGGAGGAGCAACAAAGGAGTGTAGAGAGGAGGAGAACATGGAGCCTCAAGGGAAAGAAGTGGAGCTAGGGATTGAGTCACAAGAGGGGGAAGGTAAAACAATTGAATCACAAGAGGTAAATAGAGAATTGAGGGAGTTTGATCAAGAAGTGGATTGCATCATCAATGATTTTTTGTCCACCTTAGTCAACCCCCTCAATGTTCCTGACGAGCCTTCCACTCTTGAGTTTGAAAGAGATAGAGAAGAGCTAGAAAAGTGTGGTGAGGAAGAGGTAATCACCTAAGAAGTGGGAGCTTTCATGCAAGAGTCCAATAGGTGACTCCAATCCAAGGGCAAATTGAGTGGATAACAAAATCCTCAAAGATCTTCATCGGTCCACATCAATTTGTTATATTGGAAATAGATCATCAACTTAAGGTGCTTCTTGGAGTGCTCAACAATGAAGGATTGGGTGTTGGTTCCCAAAGAAGTTCAAGGCATAAATGGTGCACGGTCCAATCAGGAGGATTCCAAGGCTTAATTCGGTACTCAAAAGGTGCTTGGAGAGGTTGTTCATCCAAGGGCACAAGTAAAAGTCAACAAGAGGATGATAGATAAACCAAAGTGTGGGATCCGGGCATACACCTCTACAACCATCATGGAGGAATCATCCCAATTTTTCATGGAGGGATCAACAAATGCCTCAGCAAGGCTTCAACAACAACCAAGGTGCAATGAACCAAAAGAGGTTGAACAACAGACCATTCCCACCTTCTCAGCAACAGATAGAGACTTCTAAGTTGAGCCTCTCTGACTTAGCTACTATAGTCTCCAATCTCTCTAAGACCATTCACAGTTTCATGACTGAAACAAGATCCTTCATTAGGAATCTGGAGGTACAGATTAGTCAGCTGAGTAAGAGGATCTCTGAGATTCCTTCTAACACTCTTTCAAGTAACACTGAAGTAAATACAAGAGAAGAGTGCAAAGCTCTTAGTGTGGGAGATGAAGCCGAATCTGAAGAGGACCTCCTGGCATTGAACACCAGCAAGGGAGTAGTTGGGTGTTCAACGCCCAAAGTGGAGTAAGATGTGGCGTTGAATGCCATAATAAGAGAGGATGGGTGTTCAACACCCACTAAGGACCCTCCTGTTAAAGAACTGAAGGAAATTAAAGCTCATGAGGAGACCATAGAGGTCCCCTTGAATGCCTTATTGAAGATTATGGAGTCTGAAGAATACTCCTCCTCTGATGAGGAAGAGAAAACTAGGGAAGAGCATGTTGTTTGGTACTTGGGAATTCTCATGAAGCTGAATGCAAAACTCTGTGGAACAGAGGCATTGAAAGAAGAACCCCCAGTACTTACCCACGAGTGTAGTGCCCTGGTTCTGAGGAAGCTACCTCAAAAGAGGCCAGATCCTGGAAGCTTCCTGATTCCCTGTACCATAAGTACAATCACCTTTGAGAGGGCCTTGTGTGACCTTGGGTCAAGCATCGACCTCATGCCTCTCTCTGTGATGAGAAAACTGGGAATTCTAGAGGTGCAAGCTGCCAACATTTCATTGGAAATGGCAGACAGGTAACTGAAAAAGGCATATGGCATGGTGAAGGATGTCCTAGTGAAGGTCGAAGACCTTTATCTCCCATCTAATTTTATAATTCTTGACACTGGAGAGGATAGGGATAGTCCATCATCCTTAGAAGGCCATTCTTTGCCACTAGAAGAGCCATGATTGATATAGAAAGAGGAGAACTAGTCCTGCAACTGAATGAGGATTATCTTGTGTTCAAGGTTCATAAATCTTACCTACATTAGTTGGAGAAGGCACAATTGACAAGCACTTAGTGCTTCCACCATCTCTCTCAGTATAGAGCCTAGCAGAGCCCCCAGACACTAACTCTAAGTTTGGTGTGGGGCAACCATCATCAAGCTCTGAGAAGGACGGTAGTAAGAAAAAAGTTCCTAAAGGCTGAAGGGGAAAGAAGATCCCTACTAAGGACCTTTCACCTATAATGAGAGTGGTCTTCACTGACAGTCTAGTCATTCCAGACACTGTGAATAGGATCCGGTCTCTAGAACATGTGGAGCTCATCCATGAGAGCATAGGGAGGAAGTTCACTGTAAGGGGTGAAATTCTGAGGCCCTATCATTCTCCGTAAACGAGCTCTCCGTCAACTTGGTGACGGTAAAGAAGCGCTTGTTGGGAGGCAACCCAACCATGAGTAAAGTATTTCTGTTTTTCTTTCTTTTAGTTTATTTTCATTTGAGATTAGTTTATTTTTATAATTGTTTCCTTTGCTTTCTAATGTTTATGATCATGTACAGTCTTTAGAACAGAGACATAGACATTTAGAGATGGAACCAGAACACCCTAGGGAGACCCCCTTGTTGGCGTTGAACGCCAAACAAGAAAAGAGATGGGCATTCAAACGCTGATAAGGGAGTAGGAGCTGGCGTTAAATGCCAGAATGAGACCATTTTGGGTGTTCAACGCCCCACGGGGAGCAAAGACTTGGCGTTGAATGCCAGGAAGGGAGTCCCTGGGCTTTCAAGTGCCCTGTGGGGAGCAAAAGCTAGTGTTGAACGCAAGCCAGGGAGCAAGGCTGGGCGTTCAACGCCCACAAGGGGCAGGAAATTCGAATTCCTTAGTCTCTCAGGACCAGTGGGCCCCAGAGAATCTCCACCTACCCTAGCTACCTCATTCACTCTCTCACCTACCTTTCTATACCTTGAAACCCATACCCCACTCTCCCTCTTCTGAATCCATAGACTTCCCTAAACCCATCATAACTCCTACCAACCCCCACCTACTTTAAATTTAAACCCTTCCCACCTATTTCCCCCTCCCCCATAGACGAACCCTAACCCACCACCCTCCCCTATAAATATCCCCTCAATCACCCCTTTATATACACACATACACAAACGTCATACACAATAAACCCCCACTTGGCCGAATCCCTCTCTCTATCTATCTCTATTATTCTCTCTTCTTCAACTCTCTTTTTCCTTTTTGTTCATATTTGCTTGAGGATGAGCAAAGTTCTTAAGTTTGGTGTTGTAAAAGCTTTGATTTTTGACTTCTATCATTCCTAAGTATGGCACCTAATGTCAGAGATTCCTCAAGAAAGAGGAAAGGAAAAGCCATTGCTTCCGCCTCTGAACCTTGAGAAATGAGGAGATTTTCCTCACCAAGGCTCATCAAGACCACTTCTATGAAGTAGTGTCAAAGAAAAGGGTGATCCCTAAAGTCCCCTTTAGACTAAAAAAGAATGAGTACCCAGAGATCCAACAAGAAATCTGGAGAAGAGATTGGGTAGTCCTGACCAATCCTATCCCCGAAGTTGGATTACTAATGGTGCAAGATTTCTATGCCAATGCATGGGTCACTAAAAGGCATGATACAAGTGTGAACCCAATCCCCAAGAATTGGTGTACCATGGTCCGAGAGAGACTCTTGGATTTCATTCCGGAGAGTGTAAGAGTGGCGCTCAAATTACCACAAATGTTGGGAGACCCACACTCTTAAATTAGAAGAGTCAATACCAACCAAAGGATAGACCAAGTGCTTGTGGACATTTGTGTGGAAGGAGCACAATGAAGGTGGGATGCACAAGGCAGGCCATGCCAACTAGGTAGGCTTGACCTCAAGCCCGTGGCAAGAGGATGGTTGGAATTTATCCAACGCTCTATCATCCCAACAAGTAACCGTTCTGAGGATACCATAGACCGAGCAATAATGATTCACTGCATTATGCTTGGGAATGAGGTGGAGGTATACGAGGTGATACCTGGTGCTGAATTTATAACCCACAAACTAACCGGCAAGTGCACCAGGTCGTACCAAGTAGTACCTCAAGTGAATGAGGGTCGATCCCATGAGGATTGATGGACTAAGCAACAATAATTGCGTGATTTACTTAGTTAGACAAACAGAAAATGGTGTTTTGATAATTCAATAGCATTAACAGTAAATTTAGAATATCAGAAAGCAAGCAGTAAATGGTTTGTGAAATATATAGAGAAAACAGTTAAGGCTTCAGAGATATTTATATTCTGGATTAACTTTTCTTACTAACTATTTTAATCATACAAGATTCAATTCATGGCAAACTATATGTGACTAAACCTTAATTCCTTAGACCTTTTTAGTCTCCTCTGATAACCTTCATCAATCGTCAATTCCTTGGTCACTTGATTCCAATTAGAGGGTTAAGTTTAATTCTAGTTTATATGACACAGAAATCCTAATTATCCAAATATAAGAGGATTATATGTTACGTATCCCGTTATGTCCATATAATTAGAAATTTAGGAGAAATTGTTTTCAAGATGTTGTTCAAGCAAAAAGCTTTTCCAAGTTTTACAAGAACTCAATTAGAACAAGGGTCATACTTCCGTTCCACCCAGATTCATAAGATAAAGAACGAAAACAATTCATGAAATTGAAATCAATATAGGAATTAAAATAGAACAGTAATAGTATTAATCCATAGAATAAACAGAGCTCCTAACCTTAATAGTGGAGGTTTAGTTGCTCATGGTTAAGAGAGAAAACTAGGGTTCTGTAAAACTGTAAAGTGCGGAATGAGGTATGAGAGAAGAGAAGGGCCCGAAGGGCTGATTCTTTTCCCTTTTATATCTAATCCTAATTATTGTAAAATATATTTTCTAAAACTAAATAATATCTTTTCCTATTTTTAAATAAAATAAAGTTTAATCCAAAATTGATGAAGATCTTCGCATGTTGCTTGATTGAGCACTGGGACCACTTGATGATTTAAGGCTGGCGCCTAACTTGGAAATTCCCAAGTTAGGTGCCACTATGGCAGCCTTGCTTGGATGTGTTGATTGTGTCTTGGCGCCTAACTTAGGAAAAGCCAAGTTAGCCGCCACCTATGCAGCTTGCTTTTGGCGTGTGAGTTCTCCTTTGGCTCCTAACTTGGAGAATCCCAAGTTAGGCGCCACCATGGCCAAGTAAACTGGAGAAGAAGTGTATAATATTATACATCATTGGAAAGCTCTTAAATTTAGCTTTCAAATGCCACTGGAATCATGTCAATTGGACCTTTGTAGCTCAAGTTATTTCTATTGGAGTGCAGGGAGGTCAGAGTTGACAGCATCATTCACTTTCTTTTCTTTTTCTACAGAAGCTCTATCAAATCCAAATGAATGCTACCTGAAATAAACAGAATTGCACACAACTCAAAGTAGCATCCATAGTGGCTAAAAGATATTTAATTGTTGATTAAACTTAGCAATTCAAATGCAAATTCACTAGGAAAAGATAGAAAAGATGCTCACGCCTCACAACACCAAACTTGAACTGTTGCTTATCCTCAAGCTTCCAAAACTAATATAGGCTTAGGATGTGAATTTGCATGAGAAGTGACTGTTCACTTAAGCTCCTGACTCTTCTTAAAGTGGGGTTTATACACTACAATTCTGAATAGTTTTGGCATCTCACTATCCTTTGAATCAGAAGAATGTCACTGTCATTTGGAATTAGAATCCGGATAAGATTATGAATTCTCTAGCCTTTATACTTTGGTTTAATCCTTGAACACAGCAAAATTTCTTTCATTCTCTTTTCTTTGGTGCTTTGCACCTTGAGCCTAGCTGTGACTTTAAATGCTTTATCACAAGCTTTACTTGACACAAAAATACCACAAGCACTTGACTGAGGAACCCTCTTTTGGTTCTGATTTTTCTTTCAGTTACTCCCAGACAGTGGTGCTCAAAGCCTTTGGCATAATCTGTTAAATGCGCTTGATCTCGACTCTTAGTGCTCTGTCTCAAAGATTACTTGACACATTTACACCACAAGCATATGACTAGGGAAACAACTCTTTGAGCTTTTAATCATGTTTGACCTCCCTAGTCATTGATGCTCAGAGCCTTGGACCTTGCTTTTATTTTTCTTTTGCTGTTTCTTTTGCTTCAAGGATTAAGCTTTTGTTTACTTCAGAGAATTCATAATAGTTCTCTAAATTCTTATTCCTCATACATCAACATCCTTTGATTCAAATTCAAATATGTACTATTCATATCATGCACTCAGAGTCATAGGTAATACCACCACATTTAAGTAAATAAAACTACTCTTTGATATAAACTCAATTTCCCATGCAATACATCACTTCTTTCATTTTTCTTTTTAGATTCGAGCTCAGTGAGCGGTACATGATACATCTCTTCAATTAAAAGATAAATAACTAAAATTTCAAAATAATAAAATTAAACTAAAAATAAGACTCAGAATTACTAAAGATCATGCAGACATTCAAGTAAGATGGCAAAAAATAGGGATATAACATAATGAGAACGGAAGAAAATATAGAATGAAAGGAACTCAACCACCTCAGTTATCTTAGTGCTTGTCTCATTCTTCAGACTGTGCTCCTCCATGAAGATGATTCGCTTCCCTTTGGCCCATTATAATAAATAGAAAAGCCACAAGCGAAGCGACAACACCAAACTTAAAAGTTTGCTTGTCCTCAAGCAAAGAAAAACTGAAAAAAAAGGAGAACATAAAAAAATGTATGGAGGAGTAAAAAAAATATTAATGCAAAAGAAGTCAAAAATGATAGAAGGACAAGAAAAAGGAAAATTAAAACATTTATTTTTTTATTTATTTTTTTTATATAGATATTTATTTATGTATTTATTTATTTTATTTTATATATATATATATATATATATATATATATATATATATATATATATATATATATATATATATTAGGGGATGGGGGGGTTACAGGTGGAGGGGGGTTAGTGTGTGTATAAGGAGTGGGGGTGGGGTCACGAAGGGAATGGGAATATATGTGGAGGTGGGGACTAGTGTGTGTACAAAGATGGTGCCTAACTTAGTGATTGGTGTGCCTAACTTTGCTTGAGAACTCCCCTGGTGCCTAACTTCGGTGAAACAGGCGCCTAACTTCACGTTTATTGCTTTCCTGGCTTCTCTCCTGGTGCCTAACTTGGAAAGAATGGAGTTAGGCGCCAGGCCTCCCGTAACACCTCCAATTTGTAAGCATGGTTGGCGCCTAACTTCAAGAAGTGAAGTTAGGCGCCACCCCTCCCGAGAGCTCTTCCCAAAATTGGCTTAGATGTGGCGCCTAACTTCAGAAAGTGAAGTTAGGTGCCACCCAATCTGAATTTAGCTTCTCCAGGGTGTCCGAAACTCTGTCTTAATAAACCTGTTTCTATTCTAATCTCTCTGCATGATCAAAATATACATAAAACGAAGGAAAAACAATAAAAATTCAAACAAAACTTAAATAAATAACTAAAATAAAAAAATCAAAGTAAAGATCAAACTTAAGGATACGAAAACATTGGGTTGCCTCCCGACAAGTATTTCTTTACCGTCACTAGCTTGACGGTCAGCTCCTCTAAGGAGGAGGATCATAGGGGCTCAGCTCTTTACCTCTCACTGTGAACTTCTTTCCTGTGCTCTCATGGATCAACTCTATATGCTCAAGAGATAGGATCTTGTTCACTATATGAGGCAAGATTGGGCATGCAGTGAATACCACCTTCATTCTTGGGGAGAAGTCTTCAGTGAGAATCTTTTTATTTCTCCATCCCCTGGGTACTTTCTTCTTTTTGAGAACCTCCTCCTTAGTGGATGATGTATTTCCGACACCAAACTTAGGTTTGATGTCAGGGGGGATTTTGTTTATTGTCACCAACGGAGGTTTGAGCTGCAAATTCTGTTGTGCATCATCAAGGGGTTCTTGAAGGTTTGGATTAATAAGCTCAATCTACATGCACCTCTCCTCTTCACCTGCTGAATGCATATCTTTGAAGACGTGAAAGACTAGTTACGCATCATGCACTCTAAGCACTAATTCACCTTCTTCTACATCAATCAGAGCTCTCCCAGTGGCTAGGAATGGTCTTCCTAGGATTATAGAGGCATTCTCATCCTCCCCCGTATCAAGAATCACAAAATTTGCTGGGAGGAAGAACTTACCCACTTTGACCAAGATATTCTCCACTAATCTATATGCAGGCTTTAGAGATTTGTCTGCCATTTGTAATGCTATCCTTGTGGGTTGTGCCTCTTGGATTTATAATTTCTTCATCACAGACAAGGGCATTAGATTTATGCTTGCACCCAGATCACATCGGGCTTTCTCAAAGGTGGTGCTCCCAATGGTACATGGAATTTAAAAGCTCCCTGGATCTGGCATCTTCTTTGGCAAGTTATTCTGAATTATTGCACTACATTCCTTAGTCAAGACCACTGTCTCATTGATGAGCGGATAATTTATACGCTTTTTGGCATTGTTTTTAGTATATTTTTAGTAGAATCTAGTTACTTTTAGGGATGTTTTTAATAGATTTTATGTTAAATTCACATTTCTGGACTTTACTATGAGTTTGTGTGTTTTTCTGTAATTTCAGGTATTTTCTGGCTGAAATTGAGGGACTTGAGCAGAAATCAGATTCAAAGGTTGAAGAAGGACTGCTGATGCTGTTGGATTCTGACCTCCCTGCACTCAAAGTAGATTTTCTGGAGCTACAGAACTCGAAATGGCGCGCTTCAAATTGCGTTGGAAAGTAGACATCCAGGGCTTTCCAGCAATATATAATAGTACATACTTTGGCCAAGAATAGATGACATAAACTGGCGTTCAACGCCAGCTCTCTGCCCAAATCTGGCGTCCAGCGCCAGAAAAGGAGCCAAAACCAGAGTTGAACGCCCAAACTGGCACAAAAATTGGCGTTCAACTCCAAGAAGGACCTCTACACGTGCAACACTCAAGCCCAGCCCAAGCACACACCAAGTGGGCCCCGGAAGTGGATTTATGCATCAATTACTTACTCATGTAAACCCTAGTAGCTAGTTTATTATAAATAGGACCTTTTACTATTGTATTAGGTATCTTTGGTCTCAGTTTTAATCCGTTGTTCATCTTAGGAGACTATTGACCACGTTTTAGGGGGCTGGCCATCTCGGCCATGCCTGGACCTATCACTTATGTATTTTCAACGGTAGAGTTTCTACACTCCATAGATTAAGGTGTGGAGCTCTACTGTTCCTCAAAGATTAATGCAAAGTACTACTGTTTTCTATTCAATTCATCTTATTTCGCTTCTAAGATATCCATTCGCACCCAAGAACGTGATGAAGGTGATGATTATGTGTGACGCTCATCATCCTTCTCCCTTATGAACGCGTGCCTGACAAACACTTCTATTCTACATGAAATAAGCTAGAATGAATATCTCTTAGATCTCTTAACCAGAATCTTCATGGCGTAAGCTAGAATGATGGCGGCATTCAAGAGAATCTGGAAGGTCTAAACCTTGTCTGTGGTATTCCGAGTAGGATTCGATGAATGAATGACTGTGACGAGCTCCTAACTCGCGATTGCAGGGCGTTAGTGACAGACGCAAAAGGATAGTAAATCCTATTCCAGCATGATCGAGAACCAACAGATGAATAGCCGTGCCGTGACAGGGTGCGTGAGCATATTATTCACTGAGAGGATAAGATGAAGCCATTGACAAGGGTGATGCCTCCAGACGATTAGCCGTGCCGTGATAGGGCATTGGATCATTTTCCCGAGAGATGACCGAAAGTAGCCATTGACAGTGGTGATGTATCACATAAAGCCATCCATGGAAAGGAGTAAGATTGATTGGATGAAGATAGCAGGAAAGCAGAGGTTCAGAAGAACGAAAAGCATCTCCATTCGCTTATCTGAAATTCCTACCAATGATTTACATAAGTACCTCTATCCCTATTCTATTATTTATTATTCGAAAACACCATTATCAATTTATATCTGCCTAACTAAGATTTACAAGGTGACCATAGCTTGCTTCATACCAACAATCTCCGTGGGATTCGACCCTTACTCACGTAAGGTATTACTTGGACGACCCAGTGCACTTGCTGGTTAGTTGTATCAAAGTTGTGAACCATGGTATTGGCACCATGTTCTTGGCGCCATTGCCAGGGAAAGAAAGAGCCATGAATTTTACATAATCAATGCATAATCACGATTACGCATACCAAGTTGCTCACGTTGCCAGGGATTGTTCGAGCCTGGACATCACAATTTCGTGCACCAAGTTTTTGGCGCCGTTGCCGGGGATTGTTCGAGTATGGACAACTGACGGTTCATCCTATTGCTCATATTAGGTAATTTTCTTTTTGTTTTGTTTTCAAAAATCTTTCAAAAATATTTTCCTTTGTTTTCGAAAAAAAAATTTTTACTCAAAATAATGTTTTCAAAAATAAATTATTCTATGGCTTCAAAATTTTTAAGAATGAATTCTAGTGTTTCATGAAGCATGCTGAAGCCTATCTGACTGTAAAGCCATACCCAAACTGCTTTGGGATTGGCTAATCACTTCAGTGGAGTCATGCCCAATCCTTTTGGATAGGGTATGTTAGGCTTGTCATGTCTGAATTACACTCATATTTTTATTAAAGCTTGGCTGGCTATTAAGCCATGCCTGACCCTTTGATTGGAGCTTTAAGACTAACATGGCAAGATTCCTGGAATTCATATTAAAAATTTTGAAATCCTTATTCTTACTTCTCACAATAATTTTCGAAAAAATTAAAAGAAAATACAAAAAAAATCAGAAAATCATAAAAATGAAAAATATTTTTGTGTTCTTGTTTGAGTCTTGAGTCATATCATAAGTTTGGTGTCACTTGCATATGCATCTTGCATTTTTCAAAAATTTCATGCATTCATAGTGTTCTTCATGATCTTCAAGTTGTTCTTGGTAAGTCTTCTTGTTTGATCTTGATGATTTGTTGTTTTGTGTTGTATGGTGTTTTTCATATGCATTCTTGAATTCTTAGTGCGTAAGCATTAAAGAATTCTAAGTTTGGTGTCTTGCATGTTTTCTTTGCATTAAAAATTTTTCAAAAATATGTTCTTGATGCTCATCTTGACATTCAAAGTGTTCTTGGTGTTCATCTTGACATTCATAGCATTCTTGCATGCATCACATGTTTTGATCTAAAAATTTCATGTATTGCATCTTTTTAGTGTTTTTCTCTCTCATTATTAAAAATTTAAAAATCAAAAAAATATCTTTCCCTTTTTCTCTCTTAAAATTTCGAAAATTAGATTTGACTTTTTCAAAAATTTTTAAAATCAAGTTGTTTCTTATGAGTCAAATCAAATTTTCAATTTGAAAATCTTATCTTTTTCAAAATCTTTTTCAAAAATCAAATCTTTTTCAAAATTCTTAGTTATTTTCGAAAATTCCAAAAATATTTTTCAAAAATATTTTTCTTATTTTTATATCAAATTTTCGAAAATAACAATAACAATTAATGTTTTGATTCAAAAATTTCAAGTTTGTTACTTACTTGTTAAGAAAGATTCAAACTTTGAGTTCTAGAATCATATTTTGTGATTTCTTGTGAATCAAGTCATTAATTGTGATTTTAAAAATCAAATCTTTTTCAAAAACTAATTTCAATCATATCTTTTCAAAAATATCTTCTTATCTTATCTTTTTCAAAAATTTGATTTCAAAATATCTTTTCTAACTTCTTATCTCCTTATCTTTTCAAAATTGATTTTCAAAATTTGTTTTAACTAACTAACTAACTTTTTGTTTGTTTCTTATCTTTTTCAAAACCACCTAACTAACTCTCTCTCTCTAATTTTCGAAAATATCCTCCCCCTTTTTCAAAATTTCTTTTTAATTAACTAATTATTTTATTTTTTATTTTAATTTTCGAAAATTACTAACATTTTTCAAAAATCATTTTCAAAAATCACTAACTCTTTTTCAAAAATAATTTTCGAAAATTCCATCCCTCTCTCATCTCCTTCTATTTGTTTATTCATCTACTAACACTTCTATTCATCTCACATCTCTGCCCTCCTCACAAATGTGTTTCTTTCCTTACATTACATCCCTATTCCTTTTCTTCTTCTACTAACAATAAGGAACCTCTTTACTGTGACATAGAGAATTCCTCTTCTTTTCTTTTTCTCTCCTCTTTCTTATGAGCAGGGACAGAGAAAAAGGCATTCTTGTTGAAGCTGATCCAGAACCTGAAAGGACTCTGAAAAGGAAACTAAGAGAAGCTAAATTACAACAATCCAGAGACAACTTGATTGAAAATTTCGAACAAGTAAAGGAGATGGCAGGCGAACCCAACAACAATGCAAGGAGAATGCTTGGTGACTTTACTGCACCAAATTCCAATTTACATGGAAGAAGCATCTCCATTCCTGCCATTGGAGCAAACAACTTTGAGCTGAAACCTCAATTAGTTTCTCTGATGCAGCAGAACTGCAAGTTTCATGGACTTCCATCTGGAGATCCTTTTCAGTTCTTAACTGAATTCTTGCAGACATGTGATACTGTAAAGACTAATGGAGTAGATCCTGAAGTCTACAGGCTCATGCTTTTCCCTTTTGCTGTAAGAGACAGAGCTAGACTCTGGTTGGACTCTCAACCTAAGGATAGCCTGAACTCATGGGATAAGCTGGTCAAGGCTTTCTTAGCCAAGTTCTTTCCTCCTCAAAAGCTTAGTAAGATTAGAGTGGACGTTCAGACCTTCAGACAGAAAGAAGGTGAATCCCTCTATGAAGCTTGGGAGAGATACAAAGGACTGACCAAAAAGTGTCCTACTGACATGCTTTCAGAATGGACCATCCTGGATATCTTCTATGATGGTTTGTCTGACTTAGCTAAAATGTCATTGGATACTTCTGCAGGTGGATCCATTCACCTAAAGAAAACGCCTGCAGAAGCTCAAGAACTCATTGACATGGTTGCTAATAACCAGTTTATGTACACTTCTGAGAGGAATTTTGTGAATAATGGGACGCCTATGAAGAAGGGAGTTCTTGAAATTGATACTCTGAATGCCATATTGGCTCAGAACAAAATATTGACTCAGCAAGTCAATATGATTTCTCAGAGTCTGAATGGAATGCAAGCTGTATCCAACAGTACTCAAGAAGCATCTTCTGAAGAAGAAGCCTATGATCCTGAGAACCCTGCAATAGCAGAGGTAAATTACTTAGGTGAACCTTATGGAAACACCTATAACTCAACATGGAGAAATCATCCAAATTTCTCATGGAAGGATCAAAAGCCTCAACAAGGCTTTAATAATGGTGGAAGAAACAGGTCTAGCAATAGCAAACCTTTTTCATCATCAACTCAGCAACAGACAGAGAACTCTGAATAAAATACTTCTAATTTAGCAAACTTAGTCTCTGATCTGTCCAAGGCCACTGTAAGTTTCATGAATGAAACAAGGTCTTCCATTAGAAATTTGGAAGCACAAGTGGGCCAGCTGAGTAAAAGGATCACTGAAATCCCTCCTAGTACTCTCCCAAGCAATACAGAAGAGAATCCAAAAGGAGAGTGCAAGGCCATTGACATAAGCACCATGGCCGAACCTGTAAGGGAAGGAGAGGACGTGAATCCCAAGGAGGAAGACCTCCTGGGACGTCCAGTGATCAATAAGGAGCTTCCCTCTGGGGAACCAAAGGACTCTGAGGCTTATCTAGAGACCATAGAGATTCCATTGAACCTCCTTATGCCATTCATGAGCTCTGATGAGTATTTTTCTTCTGAAGAGAATGAGGATGTTACTGAAGAGCAAGCTGCCAAGTTCCTTGGTGCAATCATGAAGCTGAATGCCAAATTATTTGGCATTGAAACTTGAGAAGTTGAACCTCCTTTGTTCATCAATGAACTAAGTGATCTGGATCAACTGACATTGCCTCAGAAGAGACAGGATCCTGGAAAGTTCATAATACCTTGTACCATAGGCACCATGATCTTTAAGGCTCTGTGTGACCTTGGTTCAGGGATAAACCTCATGCCCCTCTCTGTAATAGAGAAGCTGGGAATCTATGGGGTGCAAGCTGCTAAAATCTCATTAGAGATGGCAGACAATTCAAAAAAATAGGCTTATGGACAGGTAGAGGACGTGTTAGTAAAGGTTGAGGGCCTTTACATCCCTACTGATCTCATAGTCTTGGATACTGGAAAGGAAGAGGATGAATCCATCATCCTAGGAAGACCTTTCCTAGCCACAGCAAGAGCTGTGATTGATGTGGACAGAGGAAAACTAGTCCTTCAATTGAATGAGGACAACCTTGTGTTTACAACTCAAGGATCTCTCTCTGCAACCATGGAGAGGAAGCATGAAAAGCTTCTCTCACTACAGAGTCAACCAGAGCCCCCACAATCAAACTCTAAGTTTGGTGTTGGGAGGCCATATCCAAACTCTAAGTTTGGTGTTGAGGAGTCTCAACAAAGCTCTGCACATCTGTGAGGCTCCATGAGAGCCCACTGTCAAGCTATTGACATTAAAGAAGCGCTTGTTGGGAGGCAACCCAATTTTTATTTATCTAACTATATTTTTCTTAGTTATATGTCTTTATAGGTCCATGATCATGTGGAGTCACAAAATCAATAGAAAATTTGAAAACGGAATCAAAAACAGCAGAAGAAAAATCACACCCTGGAGGAGCATCTGTCTGGCGTTCAGCGCCAGAACAGAGCATGGTTCTGGCGCTGAACGCCCAAAATGGGCATCTTATGGGCGCTGAACGCCAGAACAAGCATGGTTCTGGCGTTGAGCCAGAACAAGCATGGTTCTGGCGTTCAACGCCAGAAATGGCTAGTAAATGGGCGTTGAATGCCCAAAATGGCCACCAACCTGGCACTGAACGCCCAGAGTTGTGTGCAAGGGCATTTTGCATGCCTAATGGGTGCAGGGATGTAAATCCTTGACACCTCAGGATCTGTGGACACCACAGGATCATCTCAGGATCTGTGGACCCCACAGGATCCCCACCTTACCTCCTCATAATCCTAGTTTTTTTTCCACATCTTCTTCTTCATCTATTCCTTTTTCTTTTGCTCGAGGGCGAGCAACATCCTAAGTTTGGTGTGGTAAAACAATTATGTAAAGGATCTATAGCTCAGTGATAGAACATGTGGCTGCAAATCAAGAAATCCCTGAGATACCTCAGGGGATGCACTTCCGTCCACATAATTATTGGAAGCAACTGAGGATAGAAATACCAAAAATCACTAGGAATCAAGCCACAAAGGCAAGGAAAAGACATAGAAGAGCTCAAGAACATCATTGAAACGCCATCATCACTAAGGTGGATTCATTCCTTGCTCTTATTTCTTCTGTTTTTCGTTTTTATATGTTATGTGCTTATATATGTTTGTGTCTTTATTACATGATCATTAGTAGTTAGTAACTTTGTCTTAAAGATATGAATGTCCTATGAATCCATTACCTCTCTTAAATGAAAAATGTTTTAATTCAAAAGAACTAGAAGTACATGAGTTTCGAATTTATCCTTGAACTTAGTTTAATTATATTGATGTGGTGACAATGCTTCTTGTTTTCTGAATGAATGCTTGAACAGTGCATATGTCTTTTGAAGTTGTTGTTTAAGAATGTTAAATATGTTGGCTCTTGAAAGAATGATGACTAGGAAACATGTTATTTGATAATCTGAAAAATCATAAAAATGATTCTTGAAGCAAGAAAAAGCAGCAAAGAACAAAGCTTGCAGAAAAAAAAAATTTAGGCGAAAAAAAATAGAAAGAAAAAGAAAAAGCAAGCAGAAAAAGCCAAAGCTCTTAAAACTAAGAGGCAAGAGCAAAAAGCCAATAACCCTTAAAACCAAAAGGCAAGGGAAATAAAAAGGATCCCAAGGCTTTGAGCATCAGTGGATAGGAGGGCCTAAAGGATTAAAATCCTTGCCTAAGCGGCTAAACCAAGTTGTCCCTAACCATGTGCTTGTGGCGTGTAGGTGTCAAGTGAAAACTTGAGACTGAGCGGTTAAAGTCAAGGTCCAAAGCAAAAGAAGAGTGTGCTTAAGAACCCTGGACACCTCTAATTGGGGACTTTAGCAAAGCTGAGTCACAATCTGAAAAGGTTCACCCAATTATGTGTCTGTGGCATTTATGTATCCGGTGGTAATACTGGAAAACAAAGTGCTTAGGGCCACGGCCAAGACTCATAAAACAGCTGTGTTCAAGAATCATCATACTGAACTAGGAGAATCAATAACACTATCTGAACTCTGAGTTCCTATAGATGCCAAACATTCTGAACCTCAATGGATAAAGTGAGATGCCAAAACTATTCAAGAGCAAAAAGCTACAAGTCCCGCTCATCTGATTGGAGCTATGTTTCATTGATAGTTTGGAATTTATAGTATATTCTATTCTTTTTATCCTATTTTGATTTTCAGTTGCTTGGGGACAAGCAACAATTTAAGTTTGGTGTTGTGATGAGCGGATAATTTATACGCTTTTTGGCATTGTTTTTAGTATATTTTTAGTAGAATCTAGTTACTTTTAGGGATGTTTTTAATAGATTTTATGTTAAATTCACATTTCTGGACTTTACTATGAGTTTGTGTGTTTTTCTGTAATTTTAGGTATTTTCTGGCTGAAATTGAGGGACTTGAGCAGAAATCAGATTCAGAGGTTGAAGAAGGACTGCTGATGCTGTTGGATTCTGACCTCCCTGCACTCAAAGTGGATTTTCTAGAGCTACAGAACTCGAAATGGCGCGCTTCCAATTGCGTTGGAAAGTAGACATCCAGGGCTTTCCAGCAATATATAATAGTTCATACTTTGGTCAAGAATAGATGACGTAAACTGGCGTTCAACGCCAGCTCTCTGCCCAAATCTGGCGTCCAGCGCCAGAAAAGGAGCCAAAACCAGAGTTGAACGCCCAAACTGGCACAAAAACTGGCGTTCAACTCCAAGAAGGACCTCTACACGTGCAACACTCAAGCCCAGCCCAAGCACACATCAAGTGGGCCCCGGAAGTGGATTTATGCATCAATTACTTACTCATGTAAACCCTAGTAGCTAGTTTATTATAAATAGGACCTTTTACTATTGTATTAGGTATCTTTGGTCTCAGTTTTAATCCGTTTTTCATCTTAGGAGACTATTGACCACGTTTTAGGGGGCTGGCCATCTCGGCCTTGCCTGGACCTATCACTTAGAAAACACTTCTATTTCTACACTCCATAGATTAAGGTGTGGAGCTCTGCTGTTCCTCAAAGATTAATGTAAAGTACTACTGTTTTCTATTCAATTCATCTTATTTCGCTTCTAAGATATCCATTCGCACCCAAGAACGTGATGAAGGTGATGATTATGTGTGACGCTCATCATCCTTCTCCCTTATGAACGCGTGCCTGACAAACACTTCTGTTCTACATGAAATAAGCTAGAATGAATATCTCTTAGATCTCTTAACCAGAATCTTCGTGGCGTAAGCTAGAATGATGGCGGCATTCAAGAGAATCCGGAAGGTCTAAACCTTGTCTGTGGTATTCCGAGTAGGATTCGATGAATGAATGACTGTGACGAGCTCCTAACTCGCGATTGCAGGGCGTTAGTGACAGACGCAAAAGGATAGTAAATCCTATTCCAGCATGATCGAGAACCGACAGATGAATAGCCGTGCCGTGACAGGGTGCGTGAGCATATTATTCACTGAGAGGATAAGATGAAGCCATTGACAAGGGTGATGCCTCCAGACGATTAGCCGTGCCGTGACAGGGCATTGGATCATTTTCCCGAGAGATGACCGAAAGTAGCCATTGACAGTGGTGATGTATCACATAAAGCCAGCCATGGAAAGGAGTAAGATTGATTGGATGAAGATAGCAGGAAAGCAGAGGTTCAGAAGAACGAAAAGCATCTCCATTCGCTTATCTGAAATTCCTACCAATGATTTATATAAGTACCTCTATTCCTATTCTATTATTTATTATTCGAAAACACCATTATCAATTTATATCTGCCTAACTGAGATTTACAAGGTGACTGATGAGTATTTTGGAGGAAAAATAAATCTCTCCCAAAACACACCAATCTAACCGGCAAGTGTACCGGGTCGCATCAAGTAATAAAAAAAACTCACGGGAGTGAGGTCAATCCCACAGGGATTGAAGGATTGAGCAATTTTAGCTTAGTGGTTGATTTAGTCAAGCGAATCAAGATTTGGTTGATGGTTTTGTGACTTGCAGAATTAAATTGCATTGAAGTAAAAAGAACAAGAAATAAATTGCTGAAACATAAAGGACAAGAAATTAAATAGCAGAAACTTAAAGTACAAGAAATGTAAATTACGAAATCTTAAAGTGCAAGAAATGTAAACAGCTGGAATTGTAAAGGGAATTGGGGAATGGATTTGTAGAATTTAAACAAGGAAAAGTTGAATTGCATTAAACAGAAGAGGGAAAGGGAATTGAGATTGAACCGGATATGAAGCAGAAAAGTAAATGAACATAGAAAGGAAAGAAACAGAATGTAAATTGGGGATTTGGATCTCAGGACCCAGAGACTAGAAAACCAAGTCTAGATCTCAATACCTTCCTAGATCCAACAAGAACAAGTGCAAAGAAAATGTAAATTGCAAAGAAAAGATGAAGAGCAATTAACCGGAAATGAAATTCAATTAACAGTAAAGAAACAGAGAGATCCAAGATTGAGATTGAAATAGAATTTCTTCAATTCTCCAATCTAAGATCCAAGACAAATGTAAATGAAATTGAAAGCAATGAAAACAAAGAAATTAAAGTTCACTCAATGACAAAAGCTCTCCGAAAACTATTATGAAAATTCCAAAAGGAAAGCTCCCCGAAGAACTTAAATTCTATCCTATTTATACACTTTCTTCAAATGATCTTCAAGCCTTGAGTTGGGCCTTTGCTCTTGGTGGAATTGGGTTGAAAGAGGCCTTGGTTGATTGCTCTTGAAGTTTGGAGAAGAACCGAAGTGAACCAATTGAACCGGTTTTGAGGTTAGCAAGAGTTGGACCAAAAGTTTGAGCCAAAGTTAGGGGTCTAACTTTGGCTCCAACTTTTCATATCAGTTAGCACATTTTTCTGGTATGGACGTTGGTGCCAACGTTAGGGGTCTAACTTTGACCCTAACGTTGGCAATGCCTTGTGTGCTAGTGGCGTTAATGTTAGCCACCAAGTTAGGGGGCTAACGTTGGCGCAAACTTTTGCTCCTTCCCCATTGTAATTCATGTGCCAACGTTAGCCTCCAAGTTAGGGGGCTAGCGTTGGCGCAAACGTTGGATGGCCAGGGAGGAATTCATGTGCCAACGTTAGCCTCCAAGTTAGGGGGCTAACGTTGGCGCAAACTTTTGGAGCCCAGGGGAGAATTTCATGTGCCAACGTTAGCCTCAAAGTTAGGGGGCTAACGTTGGCGCAAACTTTTGGAGCCCAGGGGAGAATTTTCAAGTTCCAACGTTAGCCTCCAAGTTAGGGGGCTAACGTTGGGGCTAACTTTTCAACCAAAAGTTTGTGCAAAAGTTTGATGCTAACTTTAGGTCCAGCTTTTTGCTTCCTGGTTTAATTTCACTTATTCCATTGTCTTCTCTTTACTCCTAGCTATTCCTTCTTCCTTCAACCTTTCTCCAAGCTTTCTTCACCTATAATTAATCAACCAAACTCATCAAAGCTATGCTCATAATCATGAGATATTCATTCTATCATAATATGCAACAATTTTAGCATAAAACCTCATGAAATGGCATGAATTTATACATGATTGATTCAATCAAGGGAAACATGAAAATCTACTCAATTAGCTTGCTTATGGTTCAAGAAAGTGCATAATGCTAATGAAAACAAAAGGAAAAGACTAGTTAAAATAGGCTATGATGACTTGTCATCAGTGACCATAGCTTGCTTCATACCAACAATTTCCGTGGGATTCGACCCTTACTCACGTAAGGTATTACTTGGACGACCCAGTGCACTTGCTGGTTAGTTGTATCGAAGTTGTGAACCATGGTATTGGCACCATGTTCTTGGCGCCATTGCCAGGGAAAGAAAGAGCCATGAATTTTACATAATCAATGCGTAATCACGATTACGCATACCAAGTTGCTCACGTTGCCAGGGATCGTTCGAGCCTGGACATCACAATTTCGTGCACCACTCATCTCCCCTTAAAGGCTTCTTCTTTGACAACAACTCCTTCATGAATTTAACATAGAGAGGCATTTGCTCCAAAATCTCAGCAAAAGGAATATTAATTTGTAACTTTCTGAAAACTTCCAAGAACTTTGAAAATTGCTTGTCCATGGTTTCCTTTTGAAGTCTCTGAGGGTATGGCATCTTAGGCTTGTATACAGGAGCCTTAGGTAATGTTGGATGTGTGTCAAGAGTGACTGGAAAAGAATTCTCAACATGCCTAGTGGGGGCTTGTACTACTGTGTTTTCATTCTTCTCTGGAGCTTCTTTTTCAACCGACTCTTCAGTAACTTGTGCTTCCGTACTTGCCACTTGTCCACTTATCAAGGTGATAGCCTTACACTCCTCCCATCTTGAAGTGTTCCATCCTTGGTACATGTTGTCATTAAAATCCACATTTCCTACAACATAGTGAGAACCAAACTCATAGCAAGTGACAAAAATGACCAATAACAAAAATGAGAATTCATGATAGCAATGACAAAAATGAGAATTCATGATTGCAATGACAAAAATGAAGGCACAAAAACAAGAAGATAAAATCTAACTACAAAATTAAACAAGCAAGCTACTCACAATATTCACATATGTACAATAACCAATAACACAACACCATTGCAATTCCCCGGCAACGGCGCCATTTTGATGAACGGAAAATTTATGGTTTAGAATTCACAATAAATTCTCGTTGTAAAGTATAGTTTCTAAACCAACAATAATCCTTTCATACAAAAGATTGTTTGTCACAAGTACAAACCCCTAAATTTATAAACCGAAGTATTGAACCTCGGGTCGTTCTCCCTAGGAATTACAATAAAGTGTCCTTGTTATTGATTATGAGTTATGTTTTGGTGTTTTTGGGATAAGAGATATGAAATGTAAATGGCAATGAAAATAAACTAACAACTAGAAAAGCTCTTGGCAAGGAATGAGAATTAGAAGTCCTATCTTAGTTATCCTCCTCAATTGTGACCATAAATTGTCCATTGCTACCCCTTAGTTAACCTCTAACCATGGAAAAAAGTCAAGTGGATGAACTAACTTGATTCCACAAGTCCTAGCCAACTCCCAAGGGAAAGACAAGTGATGAGCGGATAATTTATACCCTTTTTGGCATTGTTTTTACATAGTTTTTAGTATGTTTTAGTTACTTTTTATTATATTTTTATTAGTTTTTATTCAAAAATCACATTTCTGGACTTTACTATGAGTTTGTGTGGTTTTCTGTGATTTCAGGTACTTTCTGGCTGAAATTGAGGGACCTGAGCAAAAATCTGATTCAGAGGCTAAAAAAGGACTGCAAATGCTGTTGGATTCTAATCCTACTGCATTCGAAGTGGATTTTCTAGAGCTACAGAAGCCCAGTTTGCGCGCTCTCAATTGCGTTGGAAAGTAGACATCCTAGTCTTTTCAGCAATATATAATAGTCCATACTTTGCCGAAGATTTGATGGCCCAAACTGGCGTCCAAAGCCAGCCTAAATCTTTCTGGCGTAAAACGCCCAAACTGGCACCAGAATTGGAGTTAAACGCCCAAAGTGGCAATAAAGCTGGCGTTTAACTCCAGGAACAGCCTATGCACGAAAAAGCTTCAATGCTCAACCCTAGCACACACCAAGTGGGCCCCGGAAGTGGATTTCTGCACTATCTGCACTTAGTTAAGGATGAAGCTCAGCGTCAAGGATGCAGATCGGAGGAAGAAGACCCAGAGCAGAGCAAGAATACTGTGCGCGATGTGGAAGAAGACAGCGCCGAATCCACCGGTGGCAAAAGTTTGCAATGGAGGATGACCGACGGTGCTGGAACCAGGGCGATCGCTGGTTGTGCGATGGGCATGGGAGACACGGCTAGTGAGAGGAAGGCTGCAAGGGGAGCTAGTACGGTGATGACAGGGGTTGGCAGGTTGGGAAACCGGGCTGAACGGGTGGAGGGGGCTGTTACACTGTTGAAGGAGATTCAAGGAGCCAAGGACGATGACGGACACATTAATTACACATATCATCAAGCAATTGGTGATGGTCATACAGATTCAATGAAGGAAGGCCTGAGGATTGCCTCGGCTAGTGCCAGAAATCTTCCGGTCCAGAGCGTGGAGGAAGGATACGGTGATAGAGACAAAAATAAAAGGGAACAAGGACTTGCCAACGAGGACAAAGACAGCAGTAATGAGAATGGGAACCTGGATGAACAACTGCTGGAAAACTGAAAGACATGGGAGTTAGCAGAAGAATCCGGGGCAATGCTACTCAATGAAGAAGATGACATTATGAGTATCCTCCAAGAACAGAATGAAGAGATTGCTCGAAAAAGAAGATTGGCTAAACAGAAGGCTAAAGCAAGACGGAGTAGACCCAAAAATCTCAAAAAGGTGTGTAATAATATTTTAAAATGATTATTAGTTCATGGAATATTAGGGGGTTAGGGGGTGATGGGAAGCTGAGAATGGTGAAAGAATTTAAGAGGAAGCATAGGTTGGATATGTTAGGTTTGGTTGAGACTAAAAGACAGTTAGTAACAAGGTTCGACGTTGTGAATATATGGGGGAACAGTTGTGTGGGGTAGGAGTATGTGGAGTCTGCTGGTGCATCTGGTGGGTTGTTACTAATGTGGGATGATGGCTTTTTTAAAAAAAGAAATTGCTATAAAGGTGAGCGATGGCTATGTGTTGAAGGGGTACTGTCACAAAATACTATTAACTGCGCATTTTTCTTGGTTTATGGTGCTCACACTAGAGATGAGAAACTTGTTGTGTGGGAGGAACTGAGTTACATGGCTGGTTTATGCCCAGGCGCCTGTTGCTTTCTTGGAGACTTCAATGAGATTGGACAAGTGGAAGAAAGGCGAGGCTTAGAAACCTTACCTTTGACAGCACAAGATTATCAGAATTGGGTACATGACATGGGTTTGGTGGACCTACCGATTTCTGACCGTAAGTTTACATGGTTCAGAGGACAGTCGTGCAGCCGTATTGACAGAGCTTTGGTTAGCTTGGAATGGCTTGAGGCATTTCCGGAGACTTGCCTGAGAGGTGCTCCACGGGGCTTGTCTGATCATTGCCCTATCATAGTGGAAGAGAAGAGGCTGCGAGACGGACCGAGGCCATTCCGAAGTCTGGATTCATGGTTTACTCATGAAGGATTTTTAAGGATGGTCAAGGAGGAATGGAGAGGGCTGGGCGAGATACCATTCACTGATAAACTGAGGGCGTTGACGGTTCCTTTGGGGAGATGGCATAGAGACAACTTTGGTGATATAGACAAGAAAATTTTGAAGTTTGAGGAAGAGATTCAGAAGATTGATGACATGGTCAGTAATGGGAGCTATGATGGGATAGTGGAGGCAAGACGGAAGGCGCTAGTGGCTTGTTGTGAGAAATGGTATGTGAGGAAAGAACTACATTGGAAGCAGATGTCAAGGTCGAGACATGCGAAGGACATAGATAAAAATACGAGGTACTTCCACAACCTAGCTTCTGCTAGACGGAGAAATAATAGGATTGATACTTTAATCATTAATGGAAGATTGATAAGGAATCAAGCTAGAATTAAGCTTGCCATCAGGGAGTTTTATAAAGACTTATATCATCAAGAGAGGTCTCCTGAGATGGGGTTTAGAGATGGTCTGGTGCAAAGGATTAACGAGGAGGATTCTACTGCTCTAGAGATGCTACCGTCACCTGAGGAGGTTAAAGAGGCAGTGTGGGAATGTGAATCATCCAAGGCTCCAGGATGTGACGGTTACAACATGAACTTCATAAAGAAATGCTGGGCTGATATAGGTTCGGATTTCACGGCAGCGGTACTTGGCTTCTTCCAATTTTCAAGGCTACCGCATGATGCTAATATCACGTGGGTGGCATTGGCCCCCAAGTTTACTGGTGCTAAGGAAATCAAAGATCTGCGTCTGATTAGCATGGTGGGGTGTGTATACAAGGTAATTTCGAAGATGCTGGTTAGGAGAATGAGAGGTATCATGCCAGGGTTAGTAGGTGAAACACAGAGTGCTTTTGTTAAGGGTTGGAAGATTCATGACGGAGCTCTAATCGCATGCGAAACGGTTCAGTGGATCAAACAGAGGAAGAAGAAAGCGGCAATAATAAATCTTGACTTCCAGAAAGCATATGACAGAGTCAAGTGGAGCTTTATAGACCTTGTCTTACAGAAGATGGGATTTGGTCAAAGACGGAGGGGGTGGGTTATGGAGTGTGTGAGCACGTCCTCTATGTCAGTACTGATAAATGGCTCGCCGTCCAAGCCGTTCAAGATGGAAAGGGGCCTGTGACAAGGGGATCCTCTATCCCCTTTTCTATTCGTACTTGTTGTTGATGTCCTACATAGGATGATTGGAGAGGCTGTGAGAAACGGTCGCATATCGCCGTTGCTGGTTGGGAGAGATCATATTGAGTTGTCGCACCTACAGTTTACAGATGATACTGTCTTATTCTGTCCTCCTGAGGAAGAGACAATCAAGAACTATAGGAGGCTGCTTCGATGCTTTCAGTTGATGTCAGATCTAAGTATTAACTTTGATAAATCTAGCCTGATCCCTGTTAATTGTGATGAACAGTGGGTACAAAGTATGTGCAGTGTGTTGGGATGTAAGCAAGCCAATCTACCAGTTAAATATCTGGGCATATCAATAGGAGCAAACCCAAGGATGGTTAAGACATGGAAGCCAGTAATAGACAAAGTGGAGGAGAAGCTTAGCCTTTGGAAGGCCAAGATCCTGAATAAGGCCGGTAAGTTGGTGCTTATCAAAGCTGTATTAAATAGCTTACCGGTTTATTATCTGAGCTTGTATAAGATGCCAAAAGCTGTTGCAGAGAAACTAATTTCCTTGCAGAGGAGATTTCTTTGGAGTAAAGAGGATGGTAAGAGCGGTATGGCTTTGGTTAAGTGGGAAGTGGTTCAGACTCCTAAAAAGCTAAGTGGATTGGGGGTTGGAGATGCCATGATACGAAATTCAGCTTTGCTGTTTAAATGGTGGTGGAGGTTCTTTAAAGAGGAGTGTCCATTGTAGAAGAAGGTTGTCTGTTCTTGTAACAACCTGAATCCAAACGAGCTCCTATCATCCCAAGAACTACCTATTCGAGGAGGCCCGTAGAAGGATATTTGTCAGCTACAGTTTAAGAATCAAGAACTCAGGCAGAAGATGATTACTGGGTTGTCCATGGAGGTGGGTGATGGGAGACGAACTCGATTTTGGGAGGATGTCTGGATTCATGGAGGTTCTTTGAAAGACCGCTTTCCAAAGCTCTTCTCAGTTTCAAACCAAACAGGGTCAATGATAGGGGATTGTGGGTTTTGGGATGGGTTCGCCTGGATATGGAATTTCCAATGGAGGAGAGAATTATTCCAATGGGAGTTGGATTTAGTGAACCAGCTTCACAACACTCTGAGGCTGGTTAAACTTGATCTTGGGAGAGAGGATAGAGTTGTATGGAAGTATGATAAACAAGGAATTTTCTCTACTAACTCATTTGTGCAGGTGTTGCAGGTGGAAATGGTCCCGGTGGATATATCAAGCTACAGTTTCACAAGGACTATTTGGAAAGGCCTGGTCCCTCCCAGGGTAGAGTTGTTTGTCTGGTTTGCCCTGATTGGCAGAGTCAATACGAAGGAGAGACTGAGTCGGCTTGGGGTCATTCACCAAGAAGATAATTTATGTGTGTTATGTAACAATGGTGTTGAATATGGTCACCATATATTTCTTGGTTGTAGCTTTTCTTGGCAGGTTTGGTGTGCTTAGTTGTCATATGTTAGAATGCAATGGGCTTGTCTAGGTACAGTGAAGGAACACTTCCAAAGTTGGACTGAGAACTCAAAAATAAAGCAAGAGTGTAAGAGGTGGATGGTGTGCTTCTGTGCAATCATTTGGAACATATGGTTAGAACAGAACCGGAGGATATTTCAGAACAAAGGGAAAGGGGTTGAGGAGATTATCAACTTGTCTTTTCTGAACTATAAGGAGTGGTTAGGTGCAGACCCCTTCTGTTGTTGATGGCAATGCTAGAGATGACAAAGGCACATCTATATTTTCTTTTTGTTCTATTTAATTTCTTAGCTTGATATTATTTGCTACTCTTCTTGCTCCACTCGTTGTGTTGAGCTCTTCGTTCAAAAAAAAATAGTATAGAAAATCTATTTCTTAAATTCCATATCCAAAATAATTGCCAACACAACTTGGCAGCCTGATTTCCATTTTATTTTTAAAATATCAAATAAATTCAGAATCATGCAAACTTTATATCCATACGACTGTCTCAGATTAAGCTTTCTATTAAATTAAAAATCATAATTTTTCGCTGACTCTAGCTTCGGGAATATAAGCAAAACCGTGACTGCTCTGCAGTGTTTTAAAACCAGAAGACAGCAGCAGCATGTGATATTCAAAATTCAATATAAAATTCGAGTTGAATCCAATGACTTTAAAAATTAATATAGTTTAATTTTACTCATCCAGGTTTCTTTTCCAATTGGTTTTAGGTCAATATCATTTTTAATGAAGAAGTTATACAACCTAGAAGTTGACTAATTTTCTGCAGAATTCTGTTTTAAAACTTAATGAACTTATCTTCTTCCAAGTCCCATAACTTACTCATTAAAACATGGATAGCCCTAAAATTTAAGTCACATATGCTAAACATACTTAATTTTCACTTCCAATTAGTTTCACCTTGATATTCAACCAGCTTCAAAAGTTATAAACTTCCAAATTTACTGATTTAAGAAAACAGAATATGGCCTTTACTGCATAATGCATCGTATTTCAAAAATTCGTATCTTTTAAACCGCAAGTTCAACCGTTCTGAAATTTTATGAAATTAAAATAATAGGACTAAAGTTTCATTTAAAATTGGTTTCGCTTTAAAATTCAATTTGGAACATTCACAGAGAGCCAACAAGTTACTGCTGTTCCAAAAATTCTGCAGTAAAAATCAGATTCCATAACCATTACTTAAAAATTCACCATAAATCTTATATTTAATGAAAAGATCTCAAACTCTCCAATTAAGTCCCAATTGTTCCCAAGTTTAACCAGGACTTGGTTCAACACAATTCCGATCATCACAGAATTAGTTACAGTCTTTCAAAGTTACTGTTTTCACTTAAAGGTAATGTAGAAAATCAGATTTTACGGCTTAACTTTGAAAATTCATAACTAAATCTTCAGTTAATACGAAACCTTCAAATTTAAATCCTAACAACTACACTTGTTAAAGTTTACTCAGATTTTAATCTCATACCATTTCGATCGCTAGCAAATTACTAGGCTATCCTCAAAGTAACCATTCTATTTTGAAAACCAGATTCTTAATAATAGTTTAGTCTTTTAGGCCTTAATTCTTCAACAATTCTTAATCCAGTATCAAATATATCAAATGATTATCTTAGTCTCTACCATTTATACATAATCAGTCCAAACCACAATCCTCTACTAATCTCAAGTCACTTTCACAGTCATAGCAATATATCAAACAACCATTTCAACAACCAACAATCAATAATTCAAGCATCTACCACACATAATTACAATCAATTCAATCACAGCACCAAGCACAATCGCAATCACAATCCAACATTCATATAATCAATTAATTACTCACAGCTATTAATACTATTTGCAGTTATTCAGTAAACCTTGTCGGCATTCCTAAATTAAAATCATTTTAAACTCCCTACCTCGATTAGCTAAACCGGAAGGAATTAACCACGATAAACCTGCTCTTTTTGAATTCATAGCAGCAGCAACAATTCCAACATTATTGGGACGCGGCAGCAGCATCAACCATGATCATACTCCAACAACAACAATTTTGACAGCTCCAACAGAACACAGCAACACTAAAACAAAGGTATCGGCTACCGTAATTAAAATAAGAATATAGCAGAGAAACAAAATTCTAAATAGAAAAAGAGTGGAAACATTACAAGATTATGAATGGAGGTTCAGAGTCAAAATAAAGAAGATGGCGCAACAGTTTGTCTTCTCTAGCGATGAGCTCCAATTCTGGCGATTCCAACGAATACAGTATAATTAGGAATATTAGAGGCCAAGACAGGATCATTTCAAAGCGACAATGGTTCAGAAATGGTAACTCTAATAGCTAGGACAGAATTGACTCACCCGCAATGATAGCGGCGACCAAGAATTCCAAAGACAAACCCTAGTAGCAACGCCAGCGGCGCTGCCTCCTCCTAGTCGTCGTGCTCTCCTTCTTCCTGTATGCGTTCTACATCGCTCATCACCTCGCTTCACGCGGTGGCATTCTCCTCCTGTAGTGACTTGAACGGCGGCGGCTATCCCAAACAGAGACAACGACGTCGTCTCCCCTTCTCTCCACGCGCAGCAGCTCTAATCGATGATGATAGCAGCGACGGATGCACAAGGATAACGAAGTCGAAGCCTTCTTGATCATCCCAGCGTCTTCCTCCTATTCCCTTACTCCCCGACTCCCGACTCCCGACTTCTCCATCTCCCCCTCTCGATCTCTCTTTTTCCCCCTTCGAGCTCCCCTTTCTCTCTTCACTGTTTCTTTCCTTTTCTCTGAACGTATGTAGTGTGCGTTTTGTGAAATTAGGGTATCAATTAGGAAATTTGTGATCTTAAACTAAATTAGATTTTGATTTGATAAATTAGGAAAAAATATATACAAGTAATATAACAATTTTACAAAATATTCATGATAGGATAACAATTTAGAATTCAAATATAATGCTATAAAGATTACTTTTAAAACGCATGAGATTTTATCTATCAATCTATTAACGAGCTCAAATAATTATTTTTAATTTAAATCATAAAGTAAATATATTAATCACATTTTTATAAAATGTAGTTTAAACTCAATATTCAATTATTCAAATTAAATGATATAATTTTTTATTATTTTTCTATCACCGAAACTTTAATTTCAATTTACAAAATATCTAATTATAATAAAATTACTTAAACTTTAAGTATTTATAAAAATCCATATAATCATTCCTAATAAATTAATCTCAAAGAGCTCAAACTAATAAAATAAACCATAATTTATCCATAATAGAAATTATTTAAATTAAATTATATAATTTTCAAAATATATAAAATAACCAACTATAAAAATTTACACAAGAATATTAATTGAATTAACTCCAAATATTAGTAAACTAATTTAATTACTCTCAATTGATTAATTTATAAAATAAGATATCAAATCAATAAAATAAATCGTAACCTTTTCAGAATAAAAGTTACTTAAATTAAATTATACAATTCTTTCTTATTTTTCAATTATTAAAATTATACAAAATATTCTATTATAATAAGATTACTTAAAAATGTTAATTGATTCAAAATAAAACTATCTCCGAATCTATTTAATTATTTCTAACAAAATAATTTCTAAAATTACAAAATTTAAACTTAACAAGATAAAATCACAATTTATTTATATTTAGATTTTCAAAAATGCGGGATGTTACAATAGGAGCAAGGAAGCGTAATTGTTGGAATGAGGTGGTAATAATCACTAGGGTTGAGTGAGTGGATTAGTGTGACGTTAATAAAAGTTAGTGTGAAATCTAAATTAGGCGCCTTTTAGAACACACACTACCATAGGAGGCTAAGTCACAATAGAAGCATGCACGTCACTCATCCTAATGTGCTTGAAATACTTTAAGTAAGCTTGTAAGTTGAGACGAACTATAAAGAAGCACACAAGTATCCAAGCCAAACATATATGGATGCATATGATCAAGAAGCACAAGGCATTAAGATAAATGCTCAACATCAACCAACAAGAAAATTGCCGAATCGAGGAAAAGGATTCCAATTACATGGTGGCTAGCTACAACATGCAATTCACGAAGAGTTACAACTTGAAGGTGATTCTCATCACTTGGTATTCTCAAAAGGTAAGCATGAAAAAGTCAAAACCAAGTAGTAAATCATAACCTCAATCAAGGAATCCAACAAAGAATATTCAAAAATAATTATGCTAAGATAGCATTTAATTAGTAATAAGCAGCAATATATGGTAAACAAAAGCAAAAATCCAACACTTATAAAAGAAAATGAAATGAAATCTAACTAAAACTAACTAATCAACTGACTAACTAACTAATTAACTAACAAAAATAAATGGTTATCAATGGTGTTTGGAAGTGTTGGATGAGGGGTAGGAGAAGGGAAGAAGAAAGGAGAAGGAAGGAAATGGAGAGAGGAGGAGAAAAGAAGTGTAGTGAAGGAAGGATATCCGCGCGTACGCGTGCATGGCGCGCGCGCACGGATGGTGGTGTAATGGACGCGACGCGTACGCGTAGATAACGCGTGCGCGTCGATGGCTTATTTCGAGAGTGTCGCGTATGCCTCATGTACACGTGCGCGCGAGTTGGTTTGTGCCTCAGGCATAGTGCTGGCGCAATGTAGGCGCAACTCTCGGGAAAATGGCTGGGAGGCAAAATCTTGCAATCCACGTGTGCGCGTGCATGGCGCGTGCGTGTGGATAGGTAAAAATGCTTTGGACACGCGTACGCGTGTAGTGCGCGTACGCATGGATGATGCTCTGTTTTTCAAATATTGTTTTCTATATTTTTGCACCAATCCAAGCATTCTAAACCTCCAAACAGCTACCAAAACACCTTAAAACCTTATTTAACATACTAAACTATCAATTATACTCAGCAAACTCAACAAAACATGAAATTACACTAACTACCAATATGTACAAAAAGAGAAAAAATGAAAAAATTTTACCATGGTGGGTTGTCTCCCACCTAGCACTTTTGTTTATTGTTCTTAAGTTGGACTTATGGGGAGCTCCTCTCAAGGTGGCTTGTGCTTGAAGCTATCCTTGAACATCCACCAATGCTTGAATCTCCAATAAGCTCCATTCTTCAATTTTAATATCTTCAAGCTTTGATGGAGTTCTTCACAAATCATGAGCTCCCAAGTTTGAGTTTCCTTGTGCGATCCGGCATCCCACACTTTGTTTTGACACTCGTCCTTAAATTGGTCATCATTGTTCCATCCGGGTGGCATGACCTTAGAATTCTCAAAGAAGCTTCCAAACAACTTCCTAGACCCATGCAATTTGGTTCTCCATCAATCAATACTATACAACTTTGAGCATGCAACCAACATGAACTTAGAGTGGTGTTTTCAACCACTACACAACTCTATTCTACTTTTAACTCTACAAAGAGCTCTAAGTTGACCATCAGTTTCAATCAAACCATATTCAAGTGAGAAAGTAAAGCTTAGGGATAAGAATTTTACCCACTTGAATGTTGTGTAGGATGGTGACTTAGGGAGTGGTAGTCCTAATGATCTTGCAAGCTGGTGCGGTATTTGTAACCCACTAACTTACCGGCAAGTGCACCGGGTCGTACCAAATAATACCTTATGTGAGTAAGGGTCGATCCCATGAGGATTGATGGATTAAGCAACAATAGTGTTTGATAGGACTAGTTAGACAAACAGAAAATGGTATTGAGATGCAATATAAAAGACATTAAACAATATAAAGAATATTGAAGAAAGGCAAGTAAATACTTTGGAAAAAAATATGGAGAAGATAGTTAACGCTTCAGAGTTATCTATTCTTCCGGATTAACCTTTCTTACTAACTATTTTAATTATGTAGTATTTAATTCATGGCAAACTATATGTGACTAGACCCTAATTCCTTAGACTTTCCTAGTCTGCTCTAAAATTCATCAAAAGCCAATTCCTTGGTCAATTAATTCCAATTAGAGAGTGATGATCAAATTCCAGTTTATACGCCACAAAAACTCTAATTACCTAAAAATAAAATGATTATATGTCACGTATCCCGTTAAATCCAGATAATTAAAATTTAGGAGAATATGTTTTCAAGCTGTTGTTCAAATAAATAGCTTTTCCAAGTTAAACAAGAACTCAAATAAAAAGAGGGTCATACTTCCGTTCCATCCAAATTCATAAAATAAAGAGCGAAAACAATTCTTAAATTACAAATCCATACGTAAATTAAAATAGAAAAAGCAATAAAATCAATCCATAGAATAGACAGAGCTCCTAACCTTAACAATGGAGGATTAGTTGCTCATGGTTCAAAGTAAAAAATAAGGATTCAGGTAAAAACGTACTGAGTTCCCATCTGATGGATCTGAATCCCCTTTTATAACTAATCCTAATAATTTAAAAATCAAATTTCTAAAATTAAAATTAAAATAATATCTTTTCCTATTTAAAAATCAAATTTGAATTTAAATTTGAATTAATTTAAATAATCAAGTCTTCAATGGATGGATGGGGACCACTTGTTTTGTGCATTCTGCAGCTTCTAATCTGTGTTTTCTGGGCTGAAAACTGGGTCAAAACAGCCCAGAAATCGCCCCTAGCGTTTTCTGCATTTTTCTGCACGTGGCGCATGTCACGCGTACGCGTCAGTCATGCGTACGCGTCGATGGTCTTTTTCGCGAGTCACGCGGACGCGTCGGTCACGCGGACGAGTCGCTGAGCAAATCTTCAAATCACGCGAACGCGTCAGTTACGCGTACGCGTCGCTCCTCGCTGCCATATCCTTTGATTCTTGTGCTGCAGAAACTCCATCAAATCCAGCCGAATGCTACCTAAAATAAACAGTATTGCACAAAACTCAAAATAGCATCCATAGTGGCTAAAATATAATTAATTCTTAATTAAACTCAACAAATTACATGCAAATTTACTAGGAAAAAATAGGAAAGATGCTCACGCATCACAACACCTAACTTGAATTGTTGCTTGTCCTCAAGCAACCAAAACTAATATAAGCTTAGGATGTGAATTTGCATGAGAATGAGAGTTCGATTAAGCTCATGTCTCTTCTTATAGTGGGGTTTACAACTGCAATCCTGAATAGTTTTGGCATCTCACTTTATCCTTTGAAGTTCAGAATGATTGGCATCCATAGGAACTCAGAATTCAGATAGTGTTATTGATTCTCTTAGTTCAGTATGTTGATTCTTGAACACAGCTACTTTATGAGTCTTGGCCGTGACCCTAAGCATTTTGTTTTCCAGTATTACCACCGGATACATAAATGCCACAGACACATAACTGGGTGAACCTTTTTAGATTGTGACTCAGCTTTGCTAGAGTCCCGAGTTAGAGGTCCCCAGAGTTCTTAAGCACACTCTTTTTGCTTTGGATCACGACTTTAACCGCTCAGTAACAAGCTTTTCACTTGACACCTTCACGCCACAAGCACATGGTTAGGGACAACTTGATTTAGCCGCTTAGGCTAGGATTTTATTCTTTTGGGCCCTCCTATCCATTAATGCTCAAAGACTTGGATCCTTTTTACCCTTTGCCTTTAAGTTTGAAGGATTATTGGCTTTTTCTGCTTGCTTTTCTCTCCTTTTTTTTCTATAAATTTTTTTTCGCAAGCTTCGTGTTTTTCACTGCTTTTTCTTGCTTCAAGAATCAATTTTATGATTTTTTAGATTATCAATAACATTTCTCTTTTTTCATCATTCTTTCAAGAGCCAACAATTTTAACATTCATAAACTTCACTCTAAAAAATTTGCACTGTTCAAGCATTCATTCAGAATCACAGAAAATACCACCAATCTAAGTAAGTGAGACTATTCTAAAAATTTAACTCAAATTCTCATGAACTACATCTGTTCTTCTTTCTTTTTGATTTCAAGCTTAGTGGGCAATACATGAGACATCTTTTAGAATTAAAGCACTTAACAGAAAAATTAAACTATAACCTATGAATCTACTAATAAAGGATCATGCAGCAAACAAAGCAAAATAGCAGAAAACCGGAACATACATAATAAAAGCGGGAGGGAATAAAAATGAAAGAAACTCAACGACCTTAGTTATCTGAGCAGTCGTTTTATTCTTCAGGTTGTGCTCCTCAGTGAAGACGATTTGCCTCCCTTTTGGTGCCATCGGAATAGACAGAAAATCCTTAAGTGAAGTGTCAACACCAAACATAAATGTTTGCTTGTCCTCAAGCAAAGAAGAACTGAAAATAAAAAGAGACATATATTATGAGAAAAGAAAAATAAAAGGATAAAAGAACAAGAGAGAATTAGGATTGGGAGAGAGAGAAAAAAATTAAAATTGGGCGGCGAAGGCGACGCGTACGCGTATGGCACGCGTACGCGTGGGTCGCGAAACTTCCTTAATTATGCGTCAGCGTCAAACACGCGTCCGCGTGCCTTGGGTTTTGCGCGATTCGCGCGAACCCAGCCGCGCGCACGCGCAACTCTCTGTTCGCGTGGCTAAGGAACCAAATTTGGCATACGACGCGTTCACGTCATGCACGCGCACGCGTGGATGGCCGTTTGGTCAAATGACGCAAACGCGTCAGGGACGCGTACGTGTGGGCAATTTTGTGCTTTTAGCACACTTCCATCCCCAAGCCAACACAACTCTCTGCCCAAACACCTTTTATGCCGATTTGCGAAGTCACGCATACGCGTCGATGACGCGGACGCGTAGAGTGCCAAAATCATGATTGACGCGCACGCGTGGAGTACGCGTACACGTGGGGTATGCGTACGCGTGGGTTTGTTTGTGCTAGAGGCATCATTTTTGCATCATTCCCGCGCAACTCTCTGTTCAAAGTTATTTTTCACGCACACCTGACTGACGCGTACGCGTCAGCGACGCTTGCGCATCGTGTGCTCTCTCTCTTTTTTTTTTTAGATACCGTCCGGCTCCTGTTCTAAGATAGCTGCATGATCTGAAAGAAATAGGAAAAACTTAGTAAAAAAATCAAATAAGAAAGAAAACTACTACTACGAAAAATAGCTAGGGATACGAAATTATCGGGTTACCTCCCGACAAGCGCTTCTTTAACGTCACTACTTTGACGGTCAGTTCTGCTAGTTCAGCAGATGAATGGACCTTTGGCGATCAATCTCGCCTCCAAGATAGTGCTTCAACCTCTAGCCATTCACTGTAAAATTTCTATCAGAATTCTCTTCCTGTACTTCCACATGACCATATGGAGAAGCTCTGGTAACCACAAACGGTCTTGACCACCAAGATTTCAGCTTCTCGGGAAAGAATTTGAGTCTTGAATTATACAAAAGCACTCTCTGTCCTGGCTCAAAGACTCTGATGGCAATATTCTTGTCATGCAGTATCTTGGTTCTCTCCTTATAGAGCTTGGCATTCTCATAGGCTGAGTATCTGAATTCATCAAGCTCATTCAACTGAAGCATCCGCTTAATTCTTGCAGCTTCTGAATCAAGATTCAGATATCTGATTGCCCAGTAAGCCTTGTGCTCTAACTCAACTGACAAGTGACGGGCTTTGCCATAGACTAACTGATAGGGGGACATGCCAATTGGAGTCTTGTACGCTGTCCGGTATGCCCAGAGTGCATCATCAAGCTTCCAAGACCAGTCCTTTCTTGAAACGCTGACGGTCTTCTCTAGAATTCTCTTAAGTTCCCTGTTGGAAACTTCAACCTGTCTACTCGTCTGAGGGTGATAGGGGGTTGCCACCTTATGACGGACTCCATATCTGTGCAGAAGAGAATCCAGTTGTCTGTTACAAAAGTGACTTCCTCCATCACTAATGAGTGTCCTTGGGATGCCAAACTAGCTAAAGATATACCTCTGAAGAAAGTTCATTACCACCTTGGCATCATTAGTGGGTAGAGCCACAGCTTCCACCCACTTGGACACATAATCAACTGCCACTAGAATATAGTTGTTTGAATGTGATGGTGGAAAAGGTCCCATGAAATCAATAGCCCACACATCAAACAACTCAACCTCAAGAATCCCCTGCTGTGGCATTTCGTGATTGGCAGGGAGATTTGTAGCTTTTGCACATCTGTCACAGTGCTTCACAAATTCTCTTGAATCTCTGAAGAGGGTAGGCCAGTAGAACCCGCTTTGAAGGACCTTTGTAGCTGTCCTTTCACCACCAAAGTGGCCTCCATATTCAGAACCATGACAGTGCCAAAGAATATGCTGTGTTTCTTCATCTGGGACACATCTCCTTATTATACCATCTGAACACCTTTTAAAAAGGTATGGTTCCTCCCAAATATAGTACTTTGCATCAGTTAATAGCTTCTTTACTTGTTGCCTGCTGTACTCCATTGGAATAAAATTCATGGCCTTATAATTTACAATATCTGCGAACCATGGAGCCTGCTGAATGAGGAAGAATTGCTCATCTAGAAATGTCTCAGTTACAGCTGTGGGTGGTTGTTCTCCTGCTTCAGGTTCAATTCTGGAGAGATAGTCAGCTACTTGATTTTCTGACCCTTTCCTGTCTTTTATCTCAATATCAAACTCCTGAAGGAGTAATACCCATCTGATTAATCTTGGTTTAGAATCCTGTTTGGTTAGAAGATACTTCAAAGCAGCATGGTCAGTATAAACAATAACCTTAGAACCAAGTAAATATGACCTAAACTTATCAACAGCATACACAACAGCTAATAATTCCTTTTCTGTAGTTGTGTAATTCTTTTGAGCATCATTTAACACATGACTGGCATAGTAAATGACATGTACAAGCTTACCATGCCTCTGTCCTAGAACAGCTCCTATAGCAAAATCACTAGCATCACACATTAATTCAAATGGTAAATCCCAGTCAGGGGGGGCTATAATGGGAGCAGAGGTAAGGTTTGCTTTCAGAGTTTTAAAAGCATGCAAACAATCATAATCAAAGATAAAAGGAACATCAACAACCAATAGGTTGCTCAGTGGTTTAGCAATCTTAGAAAAATCCTTTATAAATCTTCTATAAAATCCTGCATGACCCAAGAAACTCCTAACTGCCTTAACATTAGTTGGTGGTGGTAATTTTTCAATTACCTCCACCTTTGCTCTGTCAACCTCAATCCCCTTACTTGAAATCCGGTGTCCAAGAATAATGCCTTCTGTAACCATAAAATGGCATTTTTCCCAATTTAAAACAAGGTTTGATTCTTGACACCGTTTCAAGACAAGAGATAAATGTTTAAGACAGGATTCAAAAGAATTACCAAAAACAGAAAAGTCATCCATAAATATCTCAATAAACTTTTCAACCATATCAAAAAAATTAAAAGCATACACATCTGAAAAGTTGCTGGAGCATTGCAAAGTCCAAATGGCATTCTCCTGTAGGCAAATGCTCCAAAGGGGCATGTGAATGCTGTCTTCTCTTGATCTTGAGGGTCCACTACAATTTGATTATATCCAGAATATCCATCTAAAAAATAATAAAAAGCATGACCAGCTAACCTCTCAAGCATTTGATCAATGAAAGGCAGGGGGAAATGATCTTTCCTTGTAGTAGTGTTGAGCCTCCTGTAGTCTATGCACATTCTCCATCCTGTAACTGTTCTTGTAGGAATAAGCTCATTCTTTTCATTCTTGATCATTGTCATCCCTCCTTTCTTGGGAACTACCTGCACAGGACATACCCAAGGACTGTCAGAAATAGGGTAAATAATACCTGCTTCCCATAATTTCATTACCTCTTTTTGGACCACTTCTTTCATAGTTGGATTGAGTCTCCTTTGTGGTTGCACAACTGGTTTGACATCATCTTCAAGGAGGATCTTGTGCATACACTTGGTTGGACTAATCCCTTTCAAGTCACTAATGGTCCACCCAAGAGCTGTTTTACAACTCTTGAGCACTGAAACAAGCGCCTCTTCCTCTTCAGGCTTCAGGGAAGAGCTAATAATTACTGGATATGAATCATTTCTACCCAAGAACACATATTTCAGAGAAGGGGGTAAGGGTTTGAGCTCAAGCTTGGGGGCTTCCTCCTCCTTGATTGGCGTGTTCATCAGCTCCTTTTGGGGTGGTGAATCATCAATTTCAACTAATTCACACTCAGAAATAGGATCCAGAACATCATCAAGTACCTCAATTTCCAGTACTTCTTGAACAAGTGGTTCAATAACATCTATTTTTATACACCCCTCAGAATCATTGGGGTGCTTGAGGGCTTCAAAAATATTTAGGACCACCTGTTATTCGTTGACCCTCAGGGTTAATTCACCCTTTTGCACATCAATCAGAGCTCTACCTGTAGCTAAAAATGGTCTACCAAGTATAATAGAGGGTTTTACCTCCTCTTCCATGTCTAATATAACAAAATCAACAGGAAAAATAAATGGTCCTACTTTAACAAGTAAATCTTCAACCACATCCACAGGTAATTTAATAGAAAGATCAGCAAGTTGAAGAGAAATACGAGTAAGTTTTACCTCCTCAATTTGAAGCTTTTTCATCACTGAAAGTGGCATGAGGTTGATGCTAGCTCCAAGATCACATAAAGCTCTCTGAATGCCGACTTCTCCAATGGTGCAAGGAATGACAAAGCTTCCTAGGTCTGGCATCTCCTCAGGAAGGGTGTATTGAATAATAGCACTACATTCCTTGGTTAACACCACGGTTTCTTGCTCCTTCCAATTCCTCTTGTGGGTCAACAACTCTTTCATAAATTTAGCGTAGAGAGGCATTTGCTCCAGAGCCTCTGCAAAAGGAATGTTGATCTGCAGCTTCTTGAAGACATCTAAAAATTTAGAGAATTGCTTCTCTTTGGACACCTTCTGAAGCCTCTGAGGATATGGCATTTTTGGCTTGTATTCAGGGGCCTTTGGTAAGGTGGGATAAGTGTCAAGAGAGTCAGGAAACGGGTTGTCTGCACGCTTAGGAGGGGCGTGCTCTACTTCTTCCTTCTTCTCCTCTGGAGTTTTCTTTTCAACTAGATCTTCATTGACCTTGGTCTCAAAACCGGCTACATTACCACTTCTCAATTGAATAACCTTGCAATCTTCTCTTGGGTTCACCACTGTATCACCAGGGAATGTATTTGAGGATCTTTCAAGTAATTGCTTGCTCATTTGACCCATTTGCACCTCCAAGTTTCTAATGGAGGCTCTGGTTTCTTTCATGAAACTTATCATCATCTCCCAATTAGAATCTTCTTGAGATTTAAAATTTGCCTGCTGAGGTGGTTGTTGTTGCTGAGACTGAAATTGGTGGTTATTATTGTTGTTCTGTTGAAAACCGCCCTGAGAACTATTGTTGAAGTTTTGAGGTCTCTGAGGTTGATCTCTCCACCCAAAATTTGGGTGATTCCTCCATCCATAATTGTATGTCTTAGAATATGGATCATTGTTGGGATTTCTAGGACCACTCGCCATGTAATTCACCTGTTCAGAAGAGAGTTGAGCATAATCACAATTATCATTTTGCATAAAGTTACCTGCCATGTCATAGGAGACTTCCTGTGGTGGATTTTGGGTGTTGATAGCTGAGACTTGTATGCCACCCATCTATTGAGTAAGTAGATTTATTTGCTGAGACATCAGCTTGTTCTGAGCAAGAAGAGTATTAACAGCTTCTACTTCCAACACGCCTCTCTTCTGAGGGGTCTCAGAGTTCACAGGATTCCTATTAGATGAGTATAAATATTGGTTGCTTGTAACCAATTCAATCAGCTCAATAGTTTCCTCTGGTGTCTTCTTCTTGTACAATGAACTGCCTGCAGAAGTGTCTAGGCTCATCTTAGACATCTCACCCAAGCCTTCATAAAAGATATCCAGTTGGGTCCATTTGGAGAACATGTCTGGAGGGCATTGCCTAGTCAATAGCTTGTATCTCTCCCAAGCTTCATAAAGAGTTTCTCCCTCCTTCTGTCTGAAAGTCTGAACCTCCAACCTAAGCTTAGTCAGCTTCTTTGGTGGGAAAAATTTAGTGAGAAACTCAGTAACCACCTTTTCCCAAGTATCCAAACTCTCCTTCGGTTGGGAATCTAGCCATAGCTTTGCTTTATCACTCAGAGCAAATGGGAAGAGCATGAGTTTTTATACCTCATGATTCACTCCATTTGTCTTCACAGTATCACATATCTGCAGAAAATCAGAAATAAACTGATTTGGATCTTCATGAGGAAGTCCGTGATACTGGCAGTTTTATTGCACCAGGGTGACCAATTGTGGCTTCAACTCAAAGTTGTTCGCAGCTATAGGAGGTACCACAATGCTTTTTCCATAGAGATCCACAGTAGGGACAGAATAAGAGCCAAGCACACTCCTCTGTTGATCATTCCCGTTCGAATTTGCCACATTGGCATTAGCATTATTGTTAGGATCCATAGTGGATTCTGTAGCCTTGTAAAGTCTTGCTTGTTGTAAATGCCGCCTGAAAGTTCTTTCAAGTTTAGGATTAAAGTCTAAGAGATGTTCCTTGCCTCTGTTTCTGCGCATAAACAAACAGAAGACAAGAAAAGATGGAATTCTCTACGTCAGAGTGCAGAGAATTCCCAGTGAGGTAACCTGAATAAAGAGATAAAAATATTGAATCAAACAAACAAACACTAAAATTCAAAAGTTACTAGAAAAATTATTACTAAAAATTTTCAAAATTATTAGGCAAATTAAATAAGAAAAGTTAAAATAAGACTAACTAGGGGACACCAAACTTAATTTCAGAAATTAAAAAATAATTATTAGTATTAAATTATTATTGAATATTTTTTTAAAAAAAATTAAAAAAGATAAAACAAAACTAATATAATATAAAAAAATTTGAAGAAAACAAAAACGAAAAAATAAAAAAGAAAACCGTAAGTTTTTAGAAAAATCAAAAGAAAAAAAAATAAAAGCAAAGGGGGACAGGGGAATGGGAAACGAGAATGAAAACGCAGGGGAGGGGGGTTACGAGTGAAAGAACGGAAGAAAAAGAAAAAAAAATTTCGCGAGAAAGAAAATAATCAAAAATGAAAAATAAAAATTTATAATAATAAAATAAAACTAATTAAAATTAAAACGCCTAATCTAAGCAATCAAGCAACTAATAGTTGTTAATCACAGTCAATCTCCGGCGAGTGCACCGGGTCGTACCAAGTAATATCTTACGTGAGTAAGGGTCGATCCCACGGGAATTGATGGATTAAGCAACAATAGTGTTTGATAGGACTAGTTAGACAAACAGAAAATGGTATTGAGAAGCAATATAAAAGACATTAAACAATATAAAGAATATTGAAGAAAGGCAAGTAAATACTTTGAAAAAAAATATGGAGAAGATAGTTAAGGCTTCAGAGTTATCTATTCTTCCGGATTAACCTTTCTTACTAACTATTTTAATTATGTAGGATTTAATTTATGGCAAACTATATGTGACTAGACCCTAATTCCTTAGACCTTCCTAGAATCCTCTAAAATTCATCAAAAGCCAATTCCTTGGTCAATTAATTCCAATTAGAGAGTGATGATCAAATTCCAGTTTATATGCCACAAAAACTCTAATTACCTAAAAATAAAAGGATTATATGTCACGTATCCCGTTAAATCCAGATAATTAAAATTTAGGAGAATATGTTTTCAAGCTGTTGTTCAAGTAAAGAGCTTTTCCAAGTTATACAACAACTCAAATAGAAAGAGGGTCATACTTCCGTTCCACCCAAATTCATAAAATAAAGAGCGAAAATAATTTTTAAATTATAAATCCATACGTAAATTAAAATAGAAAAAGCAATAAAATCAATCCATAGAAATAGACAGAGCTCCTAACCTTAACAATGGAGGATTAAGTGCTCATGGTTCAAAGTAGAAAATAAGGATTCAGGTAAAAATGTACTGAGTTCCCATCTGATGGATCTGAATCCCCTTTTATAACTAATCCTAATAATTTAAAAATTAAATTTCTAAAATTAAAATTAAAATAATATCTTTTCCTATTTAAAAATCAAATTTGAATTTAAATTTGAATTGATTTAAATAATCAAGTTTTCAATGGATTGATGGGGACCACTTGTTTTGTCCATTCTGCAGCTTCTAATCTGTGTTTTCTGGGCTGAAAACTGGGTCAAAACAGCCCAGAAATCGCCCCCAGTGTTTTCTGTATTTTTCTGCACGTGGCGCATGTCACGCGTACGCGTCAGTCACGCGTACGCGTCGATGGTCTTTTTAGCGAGTCACGCGGTCGCGTCGGTCACGCAGACGCGTCGCTGACAAAATCTTCAAATCACGCGAACGCGTCAGTCACGCGTACGCGTTGCTCCTTGCTGCCATCTCCTTTGATTCTTGTGCTGCAGAAACTCCATCATATCCAGCCGAATGCTACCTAAAATAAATAGTATTGCACAAAACTCAAAATAGCATCCATAGTGGCTAAAATATAATTAATTCTTAATTAAACTCAACAAAATTACATGCAAATTTACTAGGAAAAAATAGGAAAGATGCTCACGCATCACAAGCTCCACTCCTTTATGCTCTTCCTTGACTATATCCACCTCTTCGCAAGCTTCTTCAATTTCAACCTTTTCCCCTTTATCACTTGACTTGGAGTTGTCTTCAAGAACTTCATCTTGCCCAACGGGAGGTGATTCAATTTTGGATAGGAATTCATTGATGAATGAATCCATATCTTGATCAACCTTTTCATATTCCTCAATTTTGATATACACCATTTCAACCTTTTCCCCTTGGTAGCTTTCTTCCGATCCACTCTCTTCTTCATTGCTCACTAAGGGTATGGGAGGTTGTGCACATTCTTCTATAATTTTAAATTCATGTCGAATGGGAAATGGTGAATTTGTAGATAGAAATTCATCTATAATTGAATCCATCTCTTGATAAACCTCTTCCAAGTTTCCAACTATGATATGCCTTGGAGGTTGCGCACCCTCCTCAACATCAATATCAAGCTTCTTGGAAGAGTGCTCTATGATGCTACATTCCCATGGACTTTCAACATCTCCTAAATCTTCAACCACCTCTTCCTCTTTTTCAACAATCATGGCTTCCTCTAGTTGCTCCAATACAAAATAACAGCCCTCATTGGCCACCGGAGTCTCCAATCTCTCCTTCATGCTATTCTCTTCAATTGATTCTTCACACGTGGCTATGGAAGCACCTTGAGTGTTCAAGCATTGGTAGGCTAAAGTATGCACCACCTTGGTCAAGTTAGTCACAAACTCTAGGGTGTTCCTTTGCATATCCGCTTTTCCTTGAAGTAGCAAGGTAAGAGAATCATCTATTGGGGCTTGGGGTGGATAAGAGGGTTCATTATTTTGGAGAAAGAGTTCATAGTAGGGAGGTGGTTCTTCTTGGTGATAGTACGGAGATGATGTGTATTGAGGTGGTTCCTGGTAGTAATCTTGATATGGTTGTGGTGGTTTTAAAGGTTCTTGCTCATAATGGACATATGAATATGGTATGGGTGATTGGTCATATGATGGATGTGGGTCATAGGGAGGTGCTTGGTATGGAAAGGCTTGTGAGTATGGTTGAGGTTCATGCTGAGGATAAGAGTCATAGGCATAGGATGGTGGTACTTGATTATCATAAAAAGATTCACCATAGCCATTGAATTTGACATGCATTAGGGTGGAAGTTATACCTATACGTATCCGGAGGTTGTTGCCAATAGGAGTGATCAATTCCTTGAGGCTCCTCCCATCTTGAAGTGTTCTATCCTTGGTACATGTTGTCATTAAAATCCACATTTCCTAAAACATAGTGAGAACCAAACTCATAGCCAAAGTGAGAATTCATGATAGCGATGACAAAAATGAAGGCACAAAAACAAGAAGATAAAATCTAACTACTAAATCAAACAAGCAAGCTACTCACAATATTCACATATGTACAATAACTAATAACACAACACCATTGCAATTCCCCGGCAACGGCACCATTTTGATGAACGGAAAATTTATGGTTTAGAAATCACAATAAATTATCGTTGTAAAGTATAATTTCTAAACCAACAATAATTCTTTCATACAAAACATTATTTGTCAAAAGTACAAACCCCTAAATTTATAAACCGAAGTATTGAACCTCGGGTCGTTCTCCCTAGGAATTACAATAAAGTGTCCTTGTTTTTGGTTATGAGTTATGTTTTGGGATTTTTGGGATAAGAGACATGAAATGTAAATGGCAATGAAAATAAACTAACAACTAGAAAAGCTCTTGGCAAGGAATGAGAATTAGAAGTCCTATCCTAGTTATCCTCCTCAATTGTGACCACAAATTGTCCATTGCTACCACTTAGTTAACCTCTAACCATGGAGGAAAGTCAAGTGGATGAACTAACATGATTCCACAAGTCCTAGCCAACTCCCAAGGGAAAGAGTAGCTTTAGTGGTATCCAAATCAATTAGCAACTTCTAATTATCAATCAACAAAGGAATTAGATAACTCAAGCGTCACTAATTACTTTACCTAGGTGATAAACCCCATTTTTAGGGTTTATCATGTGTAAATTTTAAGGGTTTTATCAATAATCTTTCACACTTATTCATATAAAACTGCATAATTTTTGTGTTCCTCCCCCTACTTTGCCTCATAGATCAAAACATGCTTCTTTTGCATCAAAAATTGATACATTGTAATCCTCCTCTATTACCATTCGATGTCTTGATCCGTTTGTTAAGTGGTTTCAGAAGTTATAGGGCAAAAATGGCTAAGAGGAGTGAAGGGAGCATGCATGAGTGGAAGGAGCACGGAATAAATTAAAGTTTTGAAGTTTGGACATGGGTGCGCGCGTGCACCATGCGCGTACGCGCGGATGTGCACACTCAGAGCCGGCGCAGTGGAGCCAAACGAGAAGCCGGCGCGCTTATATGGCTGGGCCATATTTCCTTCGACACACGCGCGCACTGCACGCCTGCGCGTAGGTGGCAAAAATTCCCAGGTGCGCGTACGCGTACTGTGCGCCTACGCGCCGATGTGCGCACGTAATTTTTTAAAAGGAAAACGTGGCCAGTGATTTCTGGGAGTGCTAGGCCCACTTTTGGACCAGAATTTTGGAGGAAAAAGCTTAAGAAGATCAAGGATTAGGGGGGTTAGGACAATTGGTGATAATCCTAGATATTTTGGGTAGTTAGTTACATTTTGTTTTTAGAGAGAGAAACTCCAACTTCTCTCTAGGATTTCACCTTCTCTATTGCAATTCTCCTTTGATTTCTTGGTGAGATCCATTGCTAATTCACTTTTGCTTTGATACAAGTTGTAGATCTACTCTTCTTCTACTCTCAGTTAGTGTTGTTCTGATTCAATCTCTTGGATCTAGATTTGTGACTTTGCTACCTTGAATTGTGATTAATGAATTGAGGAATTTCATTCAATTGCTTGATTGTTGATGATTGTTTGGATTAGATAGCTTTAATTCAATTTTCTTCTCTCAATTTCATCATGTCTTTTATGATTGCCTACCAATTATTTGTGATAATGACAACACTAGCTATGGAGTAGATTTCTCTCACTTGGCTTAGGGGTTGAGTTATTGGAGACACTTGAGTAGTGAATATCAATTGTTGACTAGGAATTGAGAATTGCTAATTGACTTGGAGCGCACTAAAGCTAGACTTTCCTAGGGAGAGACTAGGACTTGTGACTCAAGTTAGTTACTCTCACTTGACTTTACTCCATTATTAGGGGGTTAATGATGAGCGGATAATTTATACGCTTTTTGGCATTGTTTTTAGTATGTTTTTAGAATATTTTAGTTAGTTTTTATTATATTTTTATTAGTTTTTATTTAAAAATCACTTTTCTGGACTTCACTATGAGTTTGTGTGTTTTTCTATGATTTCAGGTATTTTCTGGTTGAAATTGAGGGACCTGAGCAAAAATCTGATTCAGAGGCTGAAAAAGGACTGCAGATGCTGTTGGATTCTGACCTCCCTGCACTCGAAGTGGATTTTCTGGAGCTACAGAAGCCCAATTGGTGCGCTCTCAATTGTGTTGGAAAGTAGACATCCTGGGCTTTCCAGCAATATATAATAGTTCATACTTTGTCTGAGATTTGATGGCCCCAACAGGCGTTCCAAGTCAGCTCAAGAATTATGGCGTTTAACGCTAGAACTGGCACAAAAGCTGGAGTTAAACGCCCAAACTGGCACAAAAGCTGGCGTTTAACTCCAAGAAAAGTCTCTACACATAGAAGCTTCAATGCTCAGCCCAAGCACACACCAAGTGGGCCCGGAAGAAGATTTCTGTATTAATTACTTATTTCTGTAACCCTAGGCTACTAGTTCTCTATAAATAGGACCTTTTATTATTGTATTTTGACACACATCTTTGGATGTTTAGTCCCTAGACCTTGGAGGCTGGCCATTCGGCCATGCTTACACCATTATCACTTTTGTATTTTCAACGGTGGAGTTTCTACACACCATAGATTAAGGTGTGGAGCTCTGCTGTTCTTCATGAATTAATACAAGTACTATTGTTTTCCTATTCAACTCAAGTCTATTTCTTCTCCAAGATACTCATTCGCACCCAAGAACATGATGAATGTGATGATTATGTGACACTCATCACCATTCTCACCTATGAACGCGTGACTGACAACCACTTCCGTTCTACATGCAAACAAGCTTGAATGTGTATCTCTTGAGTTTCTAATCTAAGATTAGAACCTTCGTGGTATAGGCTAGAATTATTGGCGGCCATTCCTGAGATCCGGAACGTCTAAACCTTGTCTATGGTATTCTGAGTAGGATCTGGGAAGGGATGACTGTGACGAGCTTCAAACACGCGATTGTTGGGCGTGTGACAAACGCAAAAGGATCAATGGATCCTATTCCAACATGATCGAGAACCAACAGATGATTAGCCGTGGGGTGACAGCGTGCGTAGAACATTTTCACTGAGAGGACGGGAAGTAGCCATTGACAATGGTGATGCCCAACATAAAGCTTGCCATGGAAAGGAGTATGAATGATTGGAAGAAGGCAATAGGAAAACAGAGGTTCAGGAGGAACAAAGCGTCTTCATACGCTTATCTGAAATTCCAACCAAAGAATTACATAAGTATCTATATCTTTATTTTATGTTTTATTTATCTTTTAATTATCAATTCTCCATCACCATCTGAATTCGCCTGACTGAGATTTACAAGGTGACCATAGCTTGCTTCAAGCTGACAGTCTCCGTGGGATCGACCCTTACTCACGTAAGGTTTATTACTTGGACGACCCAGTGCACTTGCTGGTTAGTTGTGCGGAATTGTGACAAAGTGTGATTCACGTTTAAGAGCTCCAAGTCCTTTGGCGCCATTGTTGATGATCACAATTTCGTGCACCAAGTTTTTGGTGCCGTTCCCGGGGATTGTTCGAGTTTGGACAACTGACGATTCATCTTGTTGCTTAGATTAGGTACTTTTCTTTTTATTTTTCAGAATTTTTAAGAATGAATTCTAGAGTTTCAAGGTGATGTTCTTATCATCACAAAAGCTGATTGATTCTCATCAATTTAGCTTTTGAATGTAATGTCCTGCTGACGCTTGACTAGCCATGTCTAATCCTTTTTGGACTGAAGCTTTAGACTAACATTGCATGATTCCTGGAATTCTTATTAAAAAGTTTTGAATCTCTTTATTCTCTTTTCTATATAATTTTCGAAAAATCACAAAAAAATTTTAAAATCATAAAAATCAAAAATATTTTATGTATCTTAGTGTCAATTCTTAAGTTTGGTGTCTTGCATGCATTATTTATTTGATCTTAGTTGCATTTTTTATTGTTTCTCATCATTAAAAATTCAAAAATATTTTCAAAATTGTGTCTTTTCAAGCTAATAATACAGAGAATTGAAGATTCAGAACATTCAGCAGAGGAATCAAACAGAAAAAGCTGGGTGTTCAAAACGCCCAGTGAAGAAGGAAAACTGGCGTTTAAACGCCAGCCAGGGTACATGGCTGGGCGTTTAACGCCCAAAAAGGTAGGATTTTGGCCATTAAACGCCAGAATAGACGCCATTCTGGGCGTTTAACGCCAGAAGGACACTAGAGGGAAGATTTTGTTTTTAATTCAAATCTTTTTCAAATCATATCTTTTCAATCATATCCTTTCAAAATCAATTTCTTTCCATTTTTTATTTTTATAATTTTCGAATATCCTTGCTATAATTAATGATTTACTTCAAAATTTTCAAGTTGTTACTTGCCTATTAAGAAAGGATCAAATTTTAAATTTTAGAATCATATCTTTTAATTTCTTGTTAGTCAAGTAATCAACTTTAATTTTAAAACTTTCTTTTTTTAATTTGATTTTCAATTATATCTTCTCAATCATATCTTCTCAATCACATCTTTTTCAAAATTAACTCTCAATCATATCTTTTTAATTTCTAATTTCAAAATCTTTTCAAAAATCACTTAATTTCTTTCCTAATCTTAATTTTCGAAAATCTCAATCAAATTTTCAAATTTCTTTTTAATTATTTCAAAATTTTTTTAATTTATTTTCAAAAATTCTTCCCCTCTTCTCACATCCTTCTATTTAAGGGACTAACACTCCTCCTTAAGGTGCCATTCGAACTCTATCCCTCTTAATAAGTTCGAATTCTCTTCTATCTACCTCCTCCTTCTATTCTTCTTTTCCTCTGACACCTCAAGGAATCTCTATACTGTGACATAGAGGATTCCCTACTTTCTTGTTCTCTTCTCTTTCATATGAGTAGGAGCAAAGATAAAGGCATACTTGTTCAAGCTGATCCTGAACCTGAAAGGACCTTGAAGAGAAAGCTAAGAGAAGCTAAAGCACAATTCTCTCTAGAAGGCCTAACAGAGCTTTTCAAAGAAGAAGAAACAATGGCAGCCGAAAACAACAATGCCAACAATGCAAGGAAGGTGCTTGGTGACTTTACTGCACCTACTCCTGACTTCTATGGGAGAAGCATCTCAATCCCTTCCATTGAAGCAAACAACTTTGAGATTAAGCCTCAATTAGTTTCTCTAATGCAACAGAATTGCAAGTTTCATGGACTTCCATTGGAAGATCCTCATTAGTTCTTAGCTGCATTCTTGCAAATCTGTGACACTGTCAAGACCAATGGGGTTGACCCTGAAGTCTACAGACTTATGGTCTTTCCTTTTGCTGTAAGAGACAGAGCTAGGACATGGTTGGATTCACAACCTAAAGAAAGCCTGAACTCTTGGGAAAAGCTAGTCAATGCTTTCTTGGCAAAGTTCTTTCCACCTCAAAAATTGAGCAAGCTTAGAGTGGAAGTCCAAACCTTCAGACAGAAGGAAGGTGAATCCCTCTATGAAGCTTGGGAAAGATACAAACAATTGATCAGAAGGTGTCCTTCTGACATGCTTTCTGAATGGAGCATCATAGGTATCTTCTCTGATGGTCTATCTGAACTATCCAATATATCATTGGATAGCTCTGCTGGAGGATCTCTTCATCTGAAGAAGACGCCTGCAGAAGCTCAGTAACTCATTGAAATGGTTGCAAATAACCAATTCATGCACACTTCTGAAAGGAATCCTGTGAATAATGGGACAACTCAGAAGAAGGGAGTTCTTGAGATTGATACTCTGAATGCCATATTGGCTCAGAATAAAATATTGACCCAACAAGTCAATATAATTTCTCAGAGTCTGTTTGGAATGCAAGCAGCAACAGGCAGTACTAAGGAAGCTTCCTCTGAAGAAGAAGCTTATGATCCTGAGAACCCAGCAATGGAAGAGGTGAATTACATGGGAGAACCCTATGGAAACACCTATAATCCTTCATGGAGAAATCATCCAAATCTCTCATGGAAGGATCAACAGAGACCTCAACAAGGTTTCAACAACAGTAATGGTGGAAGAAATAGGTTTAGCAATGGCAAACCTTTTCCACCATCTTCTCAGCAATAGACAGAGAATTCTAAGCAAAGCCACTCTGACTTAGCAACCATTGTCTCTGATCTAATCAAAACCACTCAAAGTTTCATGACTGAAACAAGGTCCTCCATTAAAAATTTGGAGGCACAAGTGGGTCAGCTGAGTAAGAAAATTACTGAACTCCCTCCTAGTACTCTCCCAAGCAATACAGAAGAGAATCCAAAGAGAGAGTGCAAGGCCATAAACACGTCTCACATGGCCGAACCTGGAGAGGAGGAAGAGGCAGTGATCTCCATTGAGGAAGACCTCAATGGACGTCCACTGGCCTCCATGGAGTTCCCGAATGAGGAACCATGGGAATCTGAGGCTCACACTGAGACCATAGAGATTCTATTGAATTTACTTTTGCCATTCATGAGCTCTGATGAGTATTCTTCCTCTGAAGAGGATGAAGATGTTACTGAAGAGCAAGTTGCTGAGTACCTTGGAGCAATCATGAAGCTAAATGCCAGGTTGTTTGGTAATGAGACTTGGGAGGATAAACCTCCATTGCTCATCAAAGAACTGGATGACTTGACTAGGCAGAGATTACCTCTGAAGAGACAAGATCCTGGAAAATTCTCAATACCTTGTACCATAGGTACCATGACCTTTGAAAAGGCTTTGTGTGACCTAGGATCAAGTATAAACCTTATGCCTCTCTCTGTCATGGAGAAACTAGGGATCATTGAGGTACAAGCTGCTAGAATCTCACTAAAGATGGCAGACAATGCAAAGAAACAGGCTTATAGACTTGTAGAGGATGTCTTGGTAAAGGTTGAATACCATTACATCCCTGCTGACTTCATAATCCTAGAGACTGGGAAGTGTATGGATGAATCCATCATCCTTGGCAGACCCTTCCTAGCGACAGCAAAAGCTGTGATTGATGTTGACAGAGGAGAATTGATCATTCAAGTGAATGAAGACTCCCTTGTGTTTAAAGCTCAAGGATACCCCTCTGTAACCATGGAGAGGAAGCATGAAGAGCTTCTCTCAATACAGAGAAAAACAGAGCCCCACAGTCAAACTATAAGTTTGGTGTTGGGAGGCCACAACCAAACTTTAAGTTTGGTGTTGAACCCCCACATTCAAACTCTAAGTTTGGTGTTGGGAGGTTCCAACATTGCTCTAAATATTTGTGAGGCTCCATGAGAGCCACTGTCAAGCTATTGACATTAAAGAAGCGCTTGTTGGGAGGCAACCCAATCTTTAACTATCTATATTAAATTTCTATTTTCTTTTGTTATTTTAAGTTTTCTGTAGGTTGATGATTGGTGCACGAAATTGTGATCCCTAGTAATGGCTCCAAAAACTTGGTGCTCTAATCTTAATTCATAATCTGTCACAACTTCGATACAACTAACCAGCAAGTGCACTAGGTCGTCCAAGTAATAAAACCTTACGTGAGTAAGGGTCGATCCCACGGAGATTGTTGGTATGAAGCAAGCTATGGTCATCTTGTAAATCTCAGTCAGGCGGATATCAAATGGTTATGGAGTTTTCGAATAATAATAATAATTAAACAGAAAATAAAGATAGAAATACTTATACAAATCATTGGTGAGAATTTCAGATAAGCGTATAGAGATGCTTTCGTTCCTCTGAACCTCTGCTTTCCTGCTGTCTTCATCCAATCATTCCTACTCCTTTCCATGGCAAGCTTTATATAGGGCATCACCGTTGTCAATGGCTACATCCCATCCTCTCTGTGAAAAAGGTCCAAATGCTCTGTCACGGCACGGCTAATCATCTGGAGGTTCTCGATCATACTGGAATAGGATTCACCCTCCTTTTGCGTCTGTCACTATGCCCAGCACTCGCGAGTTTGAAGTTCGTCACAGCCATCCCTTCCCGGATCCTACTCGAAATACCACAGACAAGGTTTAGACTTTCCGGATCTCAGGAATGGCCATCCATAGGTTCTAACTTATACCACGAAGATTCTAATATCTCGGACTCGGTCCTCTGTATTAGATATCTAAGAGATACTCATTCTAGCTTGTTTGCATGTAGAACGGAAGTGTTTGTCAGGCACGCGTTCATAAGTGAGAATGATGATGAGCGTCACATAATCATCACATTCATCATGTTCTTGGGTGCGAATGGATATCTTAGAAGCGGAATAAGTTGAATTGAATATAAAACAGTAGTACTTTGTATTAAATCATGAGGAACAGTAGAGCTCTACACCTTAATCTATGGAGTACAGAAACTCTACCGTTGAAAAATACATAAGTGAAAGGTTCAAGCACGGCCGAATGGCTAGCCCCCATGATCTAAGAACTAGACGTCCCCAAGATGTCTAATACAATAGTAAAAAGTCCTATTTATACTAAACTAGTTACTAGGATTTACAGAAATAAGTAATTGATTCATAAATCCACTTCCGGGGCCCACTTGGTGTGTGCTTGGGCTGAGCTTGAAGTTTACATGTGCAGAGGCTTCTTTTGGAGTTGAACGCCAAGTTGTAACGTGTTTTTGGCGTTCAACTCGGGTTCGTGACGTGTTTCTGGCGTTTAACTCCAGACTGCAGCGTAGAACTGGCGTTCAACGCCCTTTTGCGTCATCTAAACTCGGGCAAAGTATGGACTATTATATATTGATGGAAAGCTCTGGATGTCTACTTTTTAACGCCATTAAGAGCGCGCCATTTGGAGTTCTGTAGCTCCAGAAAATCCACTTTGAGTGAAAGAAGGTCAGAATCCAACAGCATCAACAGTCCTTCTTCAACCTCTGAATCTGATTTTTGCTCAAGTCCCTCAATTTCAGCCAGAAAATATCTGAAATCACAGAAAAACACACAAACTCATAGTAAAGTCCAGAAATGTGAATTTAATATAAAAACTAATAAAAACATCCCTAAAAGTAACTAGATCGTACTAAAAATATACTAAAAACAATGCCAAAAAGCGTATAAATTATCCGCTCATCACAACACCAAACTTAAATTGTTGCTTGTCCCCAAGCAACTGAAAATCAAATAGGATAAAAAGAAGAGAATATACTATAAATTCCAAACTATCAATGAAACATAGCTCCAAGCAGTTGAGCGGGACTTGTAGCTTTTTGCCTCTTGAATAGTTTTGGCATCTCACTTTATTCATTGAAGTTCAGAATGATTGGCGTCTATAGGAACTTAGAGTTCAGATAGTGTTATTGATTCTCCTAGTTCAGTATGTTGATTCTTGAACACAGCTACTTTATGAGTCTTGGCCGTGGCCCTAAGCACTTTGTTTTCCAGTATTACCACCGGATACATAAATGCCATAGACACAAAACTGGGTGAACCTTTTTAGATTGTGACTCAGCTTTGCTAAAGTCCCCAATTAGAGGTGTCCAGGGTTCTTAAGCACACTCTTTTTTTGCTTTAGACCTTGAATTTAACCGCTCAGTCTCAAGTTTTCACTTGACACCTTCACGCCACAAGCACATGGTTAGGGACAGCTTGGTTTAGCCACTTAGGCCAGGATTTTATTCCTTTAGGCCCTCCTATCCACTAATGCTCAAAGCCTTGGGATCCCTTTTATTTACCCTTGCCTTTTGGTTTTAAGGGTTATTGGCTTTTTGCTCTTGCCTTTTGGTTTTACGAGCTTTCGGCTTTTTCTGCTTGCTTTTTCTTTTTCTTTCTCTTTTTTTTTTTCCATTTTTCTTCTTTTTTTTTTCCTGCAAGCTTTCTGTATTCACTGCTTTTTCTTGCTTCAAGAATCAATTTTATGATTTTTCAGATTATCAAATAACATTTCTCCTTATCATTATTCTTTCAAGAGCCAACATATTTAACATTCTTAAACAACAACTTCAAAAGACGTATGCACTGTTCAAGCATTCATTCAGAAAACAAAAAGTATTGTCACCACATCAATATAATTAGACTAAGTTCAAGGATAAATTCGAAACCATGTACTTCTTGTTCTTTTGTTTTTAAAACATTTTTCATTTAAGAGAGCTGATGGATTCATATTCGCTACTTTAAGGCATAGACACTTAGACACTAATGATCATGTAATAAAGACACAAACATAGATAAACATTTAACATAAGAAAATGAAAAATAGAAAATTTAAGAACAAGGAATGAGTCCACCTTAGTGATAGTGGCATTTCCTTCTTGAGGAACCAATGATGTCCTTGAGCTCTTCTATGTCTCTTCCTTGTCTTTGTTGCTCCTCCCTCATTGCTCTTTGATCTTCTCTAATTTCATGAAAGATGATGGAGTGCTCTTGATGTTCCACCCTTAATTTTCCCATGTTGGAACTCAGTTCTCCTAGGGAGGTGTTGATTTGCTCCAAAAGTTCTGTGGAGAAAAGTGCATCCTTGAGGCATCTCAGGGATTTCTTGGTGATGAGCTTCTTCATGCGTCTCTTAAGATCCATGAATAGGCTCTCTTGTTTGCTCCATCCTTTTCTTAGTGATGGGCTTATCCTCATCAATGAGGATATCTCCCTCTATGTCAATCCCAGCCGAATTGCATAGATGGCAAATGAGGTGAGGAAAAGCTAACCTTGCCATAGTGGAGGACTTGTCAGCCACCTTGTAGAGTTCTTGAGGTATAATCTCATGAACTTCCACCTCTTCTCCAATCATGATGCTATGGATCATGATGGCCCGGTCTATAGTAACTTCAGACCGGTTGCTAGTGGGAATGATTGAGCGTTGAATGAACTCCAACCATCCTCTAGCTACAGGCTTAAGGTCCAGTCTTCTCAGTTGAACCGGTTTGCCTTTTGAGTCAATCTTCCATTGAGCTCCTTCCACACATATGTCCATGAGGACTTGGTCCAACCTTTGATCAAAGTTGACTCTCCTTGTGTAGGGGCGTGCGCTCTCTTCCATCATTGGCAAGTTGAACGCCAACCTCACATTTTCCGGACTAAAATCTAAGTATTTTCCCCGAACCATGGTGAGATAATTCTTTGGGTTCGGGTTCTTACTTTGATCATGGTTCCTAGTGATCCATGCATTAGCATAGAACTCTTGAACCATTAGAATTCCAACTTGTTGGATGGGGTTTGTTAGAACTTTCGAACCTCTTCTTTGGATCTCATGTCGGATCTCCGGATACTCATTTTTCTTGAGTTTGAAAGGGACCTCGGGGATCACCTTCTTCTTGGCCATAATATCATAGAAGTAGTCTTGATGGGCTTTGGAGATGAATCTTTCCATCTCCCATGACTCGGAGGTGGAAGCTTTTGTCTTCCCTTTCCCTTTTCTAGAGGATTCTCCGGTCTTAGGTGCCATCAATGGTAATGGAAAAACAAAAAGCTTATGCTTTTACCATACCAAACTTAGAATATTACTCGCCCTCGAGCAAGAGAAGAAAGAAAAGAAGAAGAAGAAGAAGATATGGAAGAGAGGGAGAGAAGGTTGTGTTTCGGCCAGGAAGGGGATGAGAGGGTTGTGTTGTGTGAGAATGAAGAAGAATGGAGAGGTTTATATAGTGGAGGGAGAGGGGTTAAGGTTCGGCCATATGGGGTGGGTTTGGGTGGGAAAGTGATTTTGAATTTTGAAGGTAGGTGGGGTTTATGGGGTAGGTTTATGGGGAAGAGTGGATGGATGTGAGTGGTGAAGGGGTAGTAGGGAAGTGAGCTTGAGGTGATTGGTGAAGGGTTTTGGGGAAGGGTATTTATTGGGAAAAGAGGATGAATGAGAAGAGGGAAGAGTATGAGTGGAGGTAGGTGGGGATCCTGTGGGGTCCACAGATGCTGAGATGATCCTGTGGGTCCACAGATCCTGAGGTGTCAAGGATTTACATCCCTGTACCTTTGAGGCATGTAAAATGCCTTTGCATGCAATTCTGGCGTTTAAACGCCAAATTGATGCTTGTTCTGGGCGTTCAACGCCCAGATGTAGCATGTTTCTGGCGTTGAACGCCAGTTCTATGCTTGTTTCTGGCGTTCAACGCCAGATCCATGCTCTGTTCTGGCGTTCAACGCCAGCCAGATGCTCCTTACTGGCGTTTAAACGTCAGTAAGTCCTTCCTCCAGGGTGTGCTATTTTTCATTCTGTTTTTGATTTTTTAGTAGTTTTTGTGACTCCACATGATCATCAACCTAATAAAACATGAAATAACAAAGAGAAAATAAAATAAAAATGATTAAATAACATTGGGTTGCCTCCTAACAAGCGCTTCTTTAATGTCAATAGCTTGACAGTGGGCTCTCATGGAGCCACACAGGTGATCAGGTCAATTTTATAGACTCCCAACACCAAACTTAGAGTTTGGATATGGGAGTTCAACACCAAACTTAGAGTTTGGTTGAGGCCTCCCAACACCAAACTTAGAGTTTGACTGTGGGGGCTTTGGTTGACTCTGCAGTGAGAGAAGCTTTTCATGCTTCCTCTCCATGGTTACAGAGAGAGATCCTTGAGTTTTAAACACAAGGTTATCCTCATTTAGTTGAAGGATCAATTCTCCTCTGTCCACATCAATCATAGCTCTTGCTGTAGCTAGGAAGGGTCTTCCAATGATGATGGATTCATCCTCATCCTTCCCAGTATCTAGGATTATGAAATCAGCAGGGATGTAAAGGCCTTCAACCTTTACTAACATGTCCTCTACTTGTCCATAAGCCTATTTTCTGGAATTGTCTGCCATCTCTAATGAGATTCTAGCAGCTTGTACCTTAAAGATTCCCAGTTTCTCCATTACAGAGAGTGGCATGAGGTTTATTCCTAACCCCAGGTCACATAGAGCCTTCTCAAAGGTCATGGTGCCTATGGTACAAGGTATTAGGAACTTTCCAGGATCCTATTTCTTCTGAGGTAATCTCAGTTGATCCAATGCATTTAGTTCATTGGTGAATAGGGGAGGTTCATCTCCCCAAGTCTCATTACCAAATAAATTGGCACTCAGCTTCATGATTGCACCAAGGAACTTGGCAACTTGCTCTTCAGTAACATCCTCATTCTCTTCAGAAGAGGAATCCTCATCAGAGCTCATGAATGGCATAAGGAGGTTCAATGGAATCTCTATGGTCTCTAGATGAGTCTCAGATTCCTTTGGTTCCTCAAAGGGAAACTCCTTGTTGATCACTGGACGTCCCAGGAGGTCTTCCTCCTTGGGATTCACGTCCTCCCCTTCCTCCTTGGATTCGGCCATGATGGTTATATCAATGGCCTTGCAATCTCTCTTTGGATTCTTTTCTGTATTGCTTGGGAGAGTACTAGGAGGGGTTTCAGTGATCTTCTTACTCAGCTGGCCCACTTGTGCCTCGAAATTTCTAATGGAGGACCTTGTTTCATTCATGAAACTCAGAGTGGCCTTAGATAGATCAGAGACTAAGTTTGCTAAATTAGAGGTATTTTGTTCAGAGTTCTCTGTCTGTTGCTGAGTGGATGATGGAAAAGGCTTGCTATTGCTAAACCTGTTTCTTCCACCATTATTAAAGCCTTGTTGAGGCTTTTGTTGATCCTTCCATGAGAGATTTGGGTGATTTCTCCATGAGGGATTATAAGTGTTTCCATAGGGTTCACCCATGTAATTTACCTCTACTATTGCAGGGTTCTCAGGATCATAAGCCTCTTCTTCAGAAGATGCCTCTTGAGTACTGTTGGATGCAGCTTGCATTCCATTCAGACTCTGAGAAATCACATTGACTTGCTGAGTCAATATTTTATTCTGAGCCAATATGACATTCAAAGTATCAATTTCAAGAACTCCCTTCTTCTGAGGCATCCCATTACTCACAGGATTCCTCTCAGAAGTGTACATAAACTGGTTGTTAGCAACCATGTCAATAATTTCTTGAGCTTCTGCAGGCGTTTTCTTTAGGTGAATAGATCCACCTGCAGAAGTATCCAATGACATCTTAGCTAATTTAGACAGACCATCATAGAATATATCCAGGATGGTCCATTCTGAAAGCATGTCAGAGGGACATTTTTTGGTCAGTTGCTTATATCTCTCCAAAGCTTCATAGAGGGATTCACCTTCTTTCTGTCTGAAGGTTTGAACATCCACTCTAAGCTTACTCAGCTTTTGAGGAGGAAAGAACTTGGCTAAGAAAGCCGTGACCAGCTTATCCCAAGAGTTCAGGCTATCTTTAGGTTGAGAATCTAACCATATTCTAGCTCTGTCTCTCACAGCAAAATGGAAAAGCATGAGCCTGTAGACTTCAGGATCTACTCCATTAGTCTTGACAGTATCACAGATCTGCAAGAATTCAGTTAAGAACTGAAAAGGATCTTCAGATGGAAGTCCATAAAACTTGCAGTTCTGCTGCATCAGAGAAACTAATTGAGGTTTCAGCTCAAAGTTGTTTACTCCAATGGCAGGGATGGAGATGCTTCTTCCATGTAAATTGGAATTAGGTGCAGTAAAGTCACCAAGCATCCTCCTTGCGTTATTATTATTTTTGGCCATATTGTCTTCTTCTTTTTCAAAAATTTTTGTCAGATTTTCTCCAGAGAGTTGTGCTTTAGCTTCCCTTAGCTTCCTCTTTAGAGTCCTTTCAGGTTCAGGATCAGCTTCAACAAGAATGTTCTTATCCTTGTTCCTGCTCATATGAAAAAGAAGAAGAAAGCAGAAAATATGGAATCCTCTATGTCACAGTATAGAGATTTTTTTATGTGAGTAGAAGAAGAAAGGGAATAAGAGTGAAGAAGAATGGATAATCCAAACACAAGGGTGAGGATAGGAGCAGAGATATGAGATGAAGAGAAGTGTTAGTAAGTAATTAAATAAATAGAAGAAGATGAGAGAGAGAAATTTTTGAAAATAATTTTTGAAAAGGAGTTGATGATTTTCGAAAATTAAAGGGGAAATAAAATTAAAATTAAAATTTAAACAATTAATTAACTAAAAAGAATTTTTTTGAAAAAGAGGGAGATATTTTCAAAAATTAGAGAGGGATAGTTAGTTAGGTAGTTTTGAAAGAGATAAGAAACAAACAAAAAGTTAATTAGTTAGTTGAAAAAGATTTGAAAATCAATTTTGAAAAGATAAGAAGATAAGAAGTTAGCAAAGATATTTTAAAATCAAAATTTTTTTTTTGAAAAATATATGATTTGTAAAGATATGATAGAAATATATGATTAAAATTAGTTTTGAAAAAGATTTGATTTTTAAGATCACAATTAATGACTTGATTCACAAGAAATCACAAGATATGATTCTAGAACTTAAAGTTTGAATCTTTCTTAACAAGTAAGTAACAAACTTGAAATTTTTGAACAAGAACATTAATTGTTGATGATATTTTCGAAAATATGATATAAAATTAAGAAAAATATTTTTGAAAAATATTTTTAAAATTTTCGAAAATAATTAAGAAAAATGAAAAAGATATGATTTTTGAAAAAGATTTTGAAAAAGATAAGATTTTTAAATTGAAAATTTGATTTGACTCATAAGAAACAACTAAATTTTAAAAAGTTTTGAAAAAGTCAACTCAAATTGTCGAAAATTTATGAGTGAAAAAGGAAAAGATATTTTTTTTTATTTTTTAATTTTTAATGAAGAAAGAGAAAACATGAAAAAGACTCAATGCATGAGAATTTTGGATCAAAACATGTGATGCATGCAAAAACCCTATGAATGTCAAGATGAACACCAAGAACACTTTGAAAATTATGATGAACATCAAGAACATATTTTTGAAAAATTTTTTTATGCAAAGAAAACATGCAAGACACCAAACTTAGAAATTTTTAATGTTCAGACACCATGAATGCAAAAATGCACATGAAAAACAACAAAAGACACAAAATAAGAAAACATCAAGATCAAACAAGAAGACTTTACCAAGAACAACTTGAAGATCATGAAGACCACTATGAATGCATGAATTTTCGAAAAATGCATAAATTTTTAGAAAAAATGCAATTGACACCAAACTTAAAATTGACTCAAGACTCAAACAAGAAACACAAAATATTTTTGATTTTATGATTTTATTAAATTTTTTTTGGATTTTTGTATATTTTTTATTTTTTTGAAAACCTATAGGGAAAAAGAAGCAATGAATTCACAGTCCTCAATCAAGATTCCAGGAATCATACCAGATTAGTCTAAAGCTTGATGGCCAGCCAAACTTCAGCATACCATTTTGAAACTTTAGAATTCATTCTTAAAAAATTTTAAAATTAATTTTCGAAAACAAAGGGAAAAATTTTTTTTTAAAAGATTTTTGAAGAAATTTTTTTTTTGAAAATAAAACAAAAAGAAAATTACCTAATCTGAGCAATAAGATGAACCGTCAGTTGTCCAAACTCGAACAATCCCCGACAACGGCGCCAAAAACTTGGTGCACGAAATTGTGATCCCTGGTAATGACTCCAAAAACTTGGTGCTCTAATCTTAATTCATAATCTGTCACAACTTCGATACAAAAAACCAGCAAGTGCACTGGGTCATCCAAGTAATAAAACCTTACGTCAGTAAGGGTCGATCCCACAGAGATTGTTGGTATGAAGCAAGCTATGGTCATCTTGTAAATCTCAGTCAGGCGGATATCAAATGGTTATGGAGTTTTCGAATAATAATAATAATTAAACAGAAAACAAAGATAGGAATACTTATGCAAATCATTGGTGAGAATTTCAGATAAGCGTATAGAGATGATTTCGTTCCTCTGAACCTCTGCTTTCCTGCTGTCTTCATCCAATCATTCCTACTCCTTTCCATGGCAAGCTTTATATAGGGCATCATCGTTGTCAATGGCTACATCCCATCCTCTCTGTGAAAAAGGTCCAAATGCTCTGTCACGGCACGGCTAATCATCTGGAGGTTCTCGATCATACTGGAATAGGATTCACCCTCCTTTTGCGTCTGTCACTATGCCCAGCACTCGCGAGTTTGAAGTTCGTCACAGCCATCCCTTCCTGGATCCTACTCGGAATACCACAGACAAGGTTTAGACTTTCCGGATCTCAGGAATGGCCATCCATGGGTTCTAACTTATACCATGAAGATTCTAATATCTCGGACTCAGTCCTCTGTATTAGATATCTAAGAGATACTCATTCTAGCTTGTTTGCATGTAAAATGGAAGTGTTTGTCAGGCACGCGTTCATAAGTGAGAATGATGATGAGCATCACATAATCATCACATTCATCATGTTCTTGGGTGCGAATGGATATCTTAGAAGCTGAATAAGTTGAATTGAATATAAAACAGTAGTACTTTGCATTAAATCATGAGGAACAGCAGAGCTCCACACCTTAATCTATGGAGTGCAGAAACTCTACCGTTGAAAAATACATAAGTGAAAGGTTCAGGCATGGCCGAATGGCCAGCCCCCATGATCTAAGAACTAGACGTCCCCAAGATGTCTAATACAATAGTAAAAAGTCCTATTTATACTAAACTAGTTACTAGGGTTTACAGAAGTAAGTAATTGATGCATAAATCCACTTCCGGGGCCCACTTGGTGTGTGCTTGGGCTGAGCTTGAAGTTTACACGTGCAGAGGCTTCTTTTGGAGTTGAACGCCAAGTTGTAACGTGTTTTTGGCGTTCAACTCTGGTTCGTGACGTGTTTTTGGCGTTTAACTCCAGACTGCAGCGTAGAACTGGCATTCAACGCCCTTTTGCATCGTCTAAACTCGGGCAAAGTATGGACTATTATATATTGCTGGAAAGACCTAGATGTCTACTTTCAAACGCCATTGCGAGCGCACCATTTGGAGTTCTGTAGCTCCAGAAAATCTACTTTGAGTGCAAGAAGGTCAGAATCCAACAGCATCAGCAGTCCTTCTTCATCCTCTGAATCTGATTTTTGCTCAAGTCCCTCAATTTCAGCCAGAAAATACCTGAAATCACAGAAAAACACACAAACTCATATTAAAGTCTAGAAATGTGAATTTAACATAAAAACTAATAAAAACATCCCTAAAAGTAACTACATCCTACTAAAAATATACTAAAAACAATGCCAAAAAGCGTATAAATTATCCGCTTATCAATGATCATGTGAAGTCACAAAAATAATTGAAAAAGCAAAAACAGAAGGAAAAACAGAATGAAAAATAGAACACCCTGTAGGAGAAACTTACTAGCGTTTAAACGCCAGTAAGGGTAGCAGAATGGGCGTTAAACGCCCAGTCCGACATGAGATCCGAAGAAGAGGTTGGGAAGTTCTCACCAACCCCATTCAACAAGTCAGAATCTTAATGGTTCAAGAGTTCTATGCCAATGCATGGATCACCAAGAACCATGATCAAAGTGTGAACCCGGACCCAAAGAATTGGCTTATAATGGTCTGAGGGAGATACTTAGACTTTAGTCTGAAAAATGTAAGGTTGGCATTCAATTTGCCTATGATGCAAGGAGATGCACACCCATACACTAGAAGGGTCAACTTTGATCAAATGTTGGACCAAGTCCTCATGGACATCTGTGAAGAGGGCGCTCAATGGAAGAGAGATTCAAGAGGGAAGCCGGTTCAACTAAGAAGGCATGACCTCAAGCCCGTGGCTAGGGGATGGTTGGAGTTCATCCAACGCTCAATCATTCCTACTAGCAACCGATCTGAAGTTACTATAGGCCGGACTATCATGATTCATAGCATCATGATTAGAGAGGAAGTAGAAGTTCATGAGGTTATATCCCAAGAACTCTATAAGGTGGTGGACAAGTCCTCTACTGTGGCAAGGTTAGCCTTCCCTCGTCTCATTTGTCACCTCTGCAATTCAGCTGGAACTGACATAGAGGAAGACATCCTCATTAATGAGGACAAGCCCATCACTAAGAAAAGGATGGAGCAAACAAGAGATCCCACTCATGGACAAGAGAATAAGAAAACTCCTCATCATGAAATCCCTGAGATGCCTCAAGGGATGTATTTTCCTCCACAAAACTATTGGGAGCAAATCAACACCTCTCTAGGAGAATTAAGCTCCAACATGGGACAACTAAGGGTGAAGCACCAAGAGCATTCCATCCTCCTCCATGAAATTAGAGAAGACCAAAGAACCATGAGAGAGGAGCAACAAAGGCAAGGAAGAGACATTGAGGAGCTCAAACACTCCATAAGATCTTCAAGAGGAAGAACAAGCTGCCATCACTAAGGTGGACCCGTTCTTTAATTTTCTTGTTCTTTATTTTCCTGTTTTTCAAATTTTTATGCTTATGTTTATTTATGTTTGTATCTTTATCACATGATCATTAGTGTCTAAGTGTCTATTCCTTAAAGCTATGAAAATGAATCCATCACCTCTCTTAAAATGAAAAATGTTTTTAATTGAAAAAGAAAAAGAAGTGCATGAATTTCAAATTTTAAAACAGTTTAATTATTTTGACGTAGTGGCAATACTATTGTTTTTCTGAATGAATGCTTGAACAGTGCATATTTTTGAATTTGATTGTTTATGAATGTTAAAATTGTTGACTCTTGAAAGAATGATGGAAAAGGAGAAATGTTATCTGATGATCTGAAAAATCATAAAATTGATTCTTGAAGCAAGAAAAAGCAGTAAAAAGCTTGCAGAAAAAAAGGATATATGCGAAAAAAAAAAGAAAAAAGAAAAGCAAGCAAAAAAGCCAATACCCCTTTAAACCAAAAGGCAAGGGTGATAAAAAGGGATCCAAGGCTTTGAGCATCAGTGGATAGGAGGGCTCACAGGAATAAAATCCTGGCCTAAGCGGCTAAACCAAGCTGTCCCTAACCATGTGCTTGTGGCGTGAAGGTGTCAAGTGAAAACCTGAGACTGAGCGGTTAAAGTCGTGGTCCAAAAGCAAAAAGAGTGTGCTTAAGAGCTCTGGACACCTCTAATTTGAGACTCTAGCAAAGCTGAGTCACAATCTGAAAAGGTTCACCCAGTTATGTGTCTGTGGCATTTATGTATCCAGTGGTAATACTGGAAAACAAAATGCTCAGGGTCACGGCCAAGACTCATAAAGTAGCTGTGTTCAAGAATCAACATACTTAGCTAGGAGAATCAATAACACTATCTAGATTCTGAGTTCCTATAGAAGCCAATCATTCTGAACTTCAAAGGATAAAGTGAGATGCCAAAACTGTTCAGAGGCAAAAAGCTAAAAGCCCCGGTCATCTAATTAATACTGATCTTTATAGATGTTTTTGGAATTCATTGTATATTCTCTTCTTTTTATCCTATTTAATTTTCAGTTGTTTGGGGACAAGCAACAATTTAAGTTTGGTGTTGTGATGAGCGGATAATTTATACGCTTTTTGGCATTGTTTTTAGTATGTTTTTAGTATATTTTAGTTAGTTTTTATTATATTTTTATTAGTTTTTATTTAAAAATCACTTTTCTGGACTTCACTATGAGTTTGTGTGTTTTTCTGTGATTTCAGGTATTTTCTGGCTGAAATTGAGGGACCTAAGCAAAAATCTGATTCAGAGGCTGAAAAAGGACTGCAGATGCTGTTGGATTCTGACCTCCCTGCACTCGAAGTGGATTTTCTGGAGCTACAGAAGCCCAATTGGCACGCTCTCAATTGCGTTGGAAAGTAGACATCCTGGGATTTCCAGCAATATATAATAGTTTATACTTTGCTTGAGATTTGATGGCCTAAACAGGCGTTCCAAGTCAGCTCAAGAATTCTGGCGTTTAACGCCAGAACTGGCACAAAAGCTGGAGTTAACCATCCAAACTGGCACAAAAGCTGGCGTTTAACTCCAAGAAAAGTCTCTACACATGGAAGCTTCAATGCTCAGTCCAAGCACACACCAAGTGGGCCCGGAAGAAGATTTCTGCATTAATTACTTATTTCTGTAACCCTAGGCTACTAGTTCTCTATAAATAGGACCTTTTACTATTGTATTTTGACACACATCTTTGGATGTTTAGTCCCTAGACCTTGGAGGCTGGCCATTCGGCCATGCTTACACCATTATCACTTTTGTATTTTCAACGGTGGAGTTTCTACACACCATAGATTAAGGTGTGGAGCTCTACTGTTCTTCATGAATTAATACAAGTACTATTGTTTTTCTATTCAACTCAAGTCTATTTCTTCTCCAAGATACTCATTCGCACCCAAGAACATGATGAATGTGATGATTATGTGACACTCATCACCATTCTCACCTATGAACGCGTGACTGACAACCACTTTCGTTCTACATACAAACAAGCTTGAATGTGTATCTCTTGAGTTTCTAATCTAAGATTAGAACCTTCGTGGTATAGGCTAGAATTATTGGCGACCATTCCTGAGATCCGGAATGTCTAAACCTTGTATGTGGTATTCTGAGTAGGATCTGGGAAGGGATGACTGTGACGAGCTTCAAACTCGCGATTGTTGGGCGTGTGACAGACGCAAAAGGATCAATGGATCCTATTCCAACATGATCGAAAACCGACAGATGATTAGCCATGCGGTGACAGCGTGCGTATAACATTTTCACTGAGAGGACGAGAAGTAGCCATTGACAACGGTGATGCCCAACATAAAGCTTGCCATGGAAAGGAGTATGAATGATTGGAAGAAGGCAATAGGAAAGCAGAGGTTCAGGAGGAACAAAGCATCTTCATACGCTTATCTGAAATTCCAACCAAAGAATTAGATAAGTATCTCTATCTTTATTTTATGTTTTATTTATCTTTTAATTATCAATTCTCCATCACCATCTGAATTCGCCTGACTGAGATTTACAAGGTGACCATAGCTTGCTTCAAGCCGACAGTCTCCGTGGGATCGACCCTTACTCATGTAAGGTTTATTACTTGGATGACCCAGTGCACTTGCTGGTTAGTTGTGCGGAATTGTGACAAAGTGTGATTAACGTTTAAGAGCTCCAAGTCCTTTAGCGCCATTGTTGATGATCACAATTTCATGCACCAGTTCACTAAGTGAAGCAATAATCAACTCTTACCACAATTAAAGGAAACTATATTGATGGAACTTCCATAATTACCCTTAGCCAAGTAGTTTACCTCAATTAATTGTTGTTTACTTTTGTTAGCTTGAATTCTTGCACCAACTCTCTAAACCACAAAAGACTTCCTAATCAATGATGTGCATTCTAAGGCATTTCCTAGGGAGAACGACTCGGGATCAATACTCTCAGTGATAGATTTTAGAATTGTTTGATGCGATATTTGCGTGTTGGTTACACTATACTCACGATTGGATTCATTACTAATTTTTAACCGGCATACGAATATTTTGGTTCATCAAAATGGCGGCCAAGAGGAATAAAATCTATACTAAAATCCAACCAAGCATTTCATAAAAAACTTGAAAGGTACAGAAGAAAAGCATAGTAAATTGATAATTAGAATGAAATCTAACAACAATTATTGCAAAGAATTAATAACAACAATCGAAAGAAACACAATTATTATGAATTACCTCAAATTGCATTAAAGGAAAATAGAAGGAACAAGAGTAGATCTACAACAAAATATAGAAGCAGCATAAAGGAAACTACAACAAAAGAATAGAAGAATGATGATTGCAATAACAAAGAATTGAGAAGAAGTGGAAGAAAGCATGAATAAAACCCTATATCTAAGAACTAAACCTAATCCTAATCCTAATCCTAGAGAGAAGTGAGAGCTTCTTTCTCTAAAACTAACTCTAAACTAATCCTAAAATGTGTGAATGAGCTAAAGATGAGTGAATTCTCCCCATTCCCCTTCAATCCTTGGTCCTTATATGCATTTTGGCACCAAAGTTGGTTGTAAACTGGGCCCCATAGCTCTCAGAAATCGCTGGACACGTTTTCTATTTAAAAATCACGTGTGGCCACCGACGCGTACGCATACAGTGCGTGTATGCGTCCATGGAGATTTTCGTAATCCACGCGGAAGCGTCCAATGCGCGCACGCGTCCATGGGCATTTTCCAAATCTTTGGCTTTTCATGATTTCTCTATTTTGCATGCTTTCCTCTTCATTCCTTTGATCCCTTCCTAGCCTTTTCAACCTGAAATCACTTGACAAACACATCAAGGCATCTAGTGAAATCAAAGGAAGATTAAAACTATCAATTTAAATGCTTAAAAAGCATGTTTTCACATCTAAGCACAAATAAGGAGACAATCACAAAATCATATTATTTCATTGACTAAATGTGAGGAAAGGTTATCAAAATGCTTTAAATTCAATGCAAGTTAAAGCCTACAAATAGGGTTTATCATGTTACCAGGAAGGCTATTAGTAGTCCTCTGATCAATTTCATTAACTTTTGTGGCTAATTGACCCATCTGAATCTCTAAGTTCTTGATTGATGCTCTAGTTTCCTGTATAAAACTCACCCTTAGTGCTTCCAAATCAGTGTTCTTATGTGATTGAGAATTTGCTTGCTGAGGTGGTTGTTGTTGAGATTACTGAAACTGACAGTTATTAAAATTATTCTGTTGAAAACCGTCCTGAGAATTATTATTAAAATTCTGTGGCCTTTGAGGTTGCTCTCTCCACCCTAAATTTAGGTGATTTCTCCACCCCTAATTATAGGTCTTGGCATATGGATCATTATTGGGGTTTCTAGGAGTATTCCCCATGTAGTTGACCTGTTCAGAAGAAAATTGAGCATAATCATGATTCTCACCTTGCATGAAGTTACCAGTCATGTCATAAGGAGCCTCTTGAGGGGAATTCTGAGCATTAATAGCTGAAACCTGCATCCCACTCAAGTATTGAGTAAGCATATTAATCTGTTCAGACATAACCTTGTTCTGAGCAAGAATAGTATCCAAAGTCTCTACTTCCAAAATGCCTTTCTTTTGAGGAGTCCTAGAGTTCACAGGATTCCTATTAGAGGAGTAAAGATATTGGTTGTTAGCAACCAACTCAATAAGCTCAGTTGTCTCTTCAGGAATTTTCTTCATGTACAATGAACCACCTGCAGAATTATCTAAACACATTTTGGACATTTCATAGAGGCCTTCATAAAAGATCTCCAGCTGGGTCCATTTAGAAAACATGTCAGGGGAACATTGCCTGGTCAGCAGCTTGTACCTCTTCCAGGCTTCATAGAGACCATCTCTCTGCCTAAAGGTTTAAACCTCCACCCTTAGCTTAGTCATCTTTTGTGGTGGGAAGAATTTAGACAAAAATCCAGTGACTACCTTATCCCAAGTGTCCAGGCTCTCCTTAGGCTAAAAATGTAGCCACAGCTTTGCTCTATCCTTCACAGCAAATGGAAAGAGCATGAGCTTGTAAATCTTAGGATTCACTCCATTCGTTTTCACAGTATCACAAATCTGCAGGAAATTAGAAATAAATTAGTTTGGATCTTCCTACGGGAGTCCATGATACAGACAATTCTGCTGCACCAAAGTGACTAACTGAAGCTTCAGCTCAAAGTTGTTTGCAGCTATAGGAGGCACCACAATACTGTTCCCATAGAAATCTGGAATGGGGACAGTGTATAAGCCAAGTACTCTTCTAGGTTGTTCAATCTCATTCAGATTTGCCACATTTGCATTAACATCACGATTATGATCCATAATGGACTCTACAGCTTCCCTTTCAAATGTCTCACTTAGATTTTCACTAGCCTTGTAAAGTCTAGCTTGTTTCAAGTGTCGCCTCAAAGTCCTTTCAGGTTCAGGATCAAAATCTGTAAGAGGTTCCATGTCTCTGTTCCTGCTCATGAACAAACAAAAAAAGAAAAGTGGGAGTCTCTACGTCAGAGTGTAGTCCCGGTGACGTAACATGTGTAAAGAAATAAAATAAAACACTAAGCAATTAAAACAGGGAATTTTCGAAAATTTTAAAAAAATTAAAATATAAAATTTCAAATTTTATAAAGAAAAGTAAAACAGGAAAATTAAAATAAAATTGACTAGGTAACACCAAACTTAATTTCAGAAATTAAGGAAAAATAGTAGCACAAATTTTCGGAAATTATAGAGAAAAATTAAATAAAATTAAAGCTAAAATGCACTCAAACAACTACTAGTTGTCAATCACAGTCAAATCCCGGCAATGGTGCCAAAAACTTGGTGCGAAATTTATAACCCACAAACTAACCGACAAGTTCATCGGGTCGTACCAAGTAGTACCTCAAGTGAATGAGGGTCGATCCCACGAGGATTGATGGACTAAGCAATAATGATTGCATGATTTACTTAGTTAGACAAACAGAAAATGGTGTTTTGAGAATTAAAAAGCATTAACAATAAATTCAGAATATCAGAAAGCAAGCAGTAAACGGTTTGTGAAATATATGGAGAAAACAGTTAAGGCTTCAGAGATATTTATTTTTCGGATTAACTTTTCTTACCAACTATTTTAATCATGCAAGATTCAATTCATGGCAAACTATATGTGACTAAACCCTACTTCCTTAGACCTTTTTAGTCTCTTCTAGCTTTCATCAACCGCGAATTCCTTGGCCACTTGATTCCAATTAGAGGGTTAAGTTCAATTCTAGTTTATATGCCACGTAAATCCTAATTATCCAAATATAAGAGGATTATATGTCACGTATCCCGTTAAGTCCAGATAAATAGAAATTTAGGAGAAATTGTTTTCAGGCTGTTGTTCAAAAAAAGAGCTTTTCCAAGTTTTGCAAGAACTCAATTAGAACAAGGGTCATACTTCCGTTCCACTCAGATTCATAAGATAAAGAATGAAAACAATTCTTGAAATTGAAATCAATACATGAATTAAAATAGAACATTAATAGTATTAATCCATAGAATAAATAGAGCTCCTAACCTTAACAGTGGAGGTTTAGTTGCTCATGGTTCAGAGAGAAAACTAGGGTTCTGTAAAACTGTGAAGTGCAGAATGAGGTATGAGAGAAGAGAAGAACCCGAAGGGCTTATTCTTTTCCCTTTTATATCTAATCATAATTAATGTAAAATATACTTTCTAAAACTAAATAATATCTTTTCCTATTTTTAAATAAAATAAAGTTTAATCCAAAATTGATGAAGATCTTCGCATGCTGCTTGATTGAGCGTTGGGACCACTTGATCATTTAAGGCTAGCGCCTAACTTGGAAATTCCCAAGTTAGGTGCCACTATGGCAGCCTTGCTTAGATATGTTGATTGTGTCTTGGCATCTAAGTTGGAAAAAGCCAAGTTAGGCACCACCTATGCAGCTTGCTTTTGGCGTGTGAGTTCTCCTTTGGCGCCTAACTTGGAGAATCCCAAGTTAGGCGCCACCATGGCCGGGTAAACTGGAGAAGAAGTGTATACTATTATACATAGTTGGAAAGCTCTGGAAGTTAGCTTTTTAATGCCACTAGAATCACATCAATTGGACCTCTGTAGCTTAAAATATTTTTGTTGGAGTGTAGGGAGGTCAGAGTTGACAACATCATTCACATTCTTCTCTTTTTCTACAGAAGCTATATCAAATCCAACCGAATGCTACCTGAAATAAACAGAATTACATACAACTCAAAGTAGCATCCATAGTGGCTAAAAGGTATTTAATTCTTGATTAAACTTAGCAATTCAAATGCAAATTCACTAGGAAAAGATAGAAAAGATGCTCACGCTTCAATACCTCAAGAGCTGTACAAGGTGGCAGAAAAGCCCTCCGCACAAGCGAGGCTGGCATTCTCGCATCTCATTTGTCACCTATGCAATTCAGCTGGAATTGTCATAGAAGAAGGCACCCCCATAGAAGAAGACAAGCCCATCACAAAAAGAAGGATGGAGCATATTAGAGAGCCTGCACACGCACCACAACAAGAGCATATGCAGCTGCCTCAACAAGAAATCTCTAAGATGCCTCAAGGGATGTCTTTTTCTCTCCAAAACTATTGGGACCAACTGAACACCTCCCTGGGAGAATTAAGCTCCAATGTGGATCAGCTGAGGTTAGAACACCAAGAGCAGTACACCATCCTTCATGAAATAAGAGAATATCAAAGAGCCTTGCGGGAAGAGCAACTAAGACAAGGGCAAGACATAAAGGAGCTTAAAAACTCCATTGGATCCACTAGAAGAACCAGTAGCCGCCGTCACTAAGGTGGTCACGTTCCATTAACCCCTTGCTTATGTTATGTATTTTTCTGTTTACATCGTCTGTTTCCTATTTCTAGTGCATGATCATCTTTTTGTTTTGTCTTAAACTATGAAATATTCCATATATCTCTTACCATAATTAAAAGAAAAATATATTTGAAAAAGAGAAAAGTGTGATGCATGAATTTTAAGTTTATCATGAATCATTCTAATTATTTTGATGTGGTCGCCCTGCTTTTGCTTTCTGAATGCATGAATTAACAGTGCATATTTGATGTTGAAGTAAAGTGTGCTGGCTCTTGAAAGAATGATGAAAAAGGAGAAGTATTATTGGTGATCTAAAAAATCCAAAAAAATGATTCTTGAAGCAAGAAAAAGCAGCGGAAAAAAGAAAAAAAAAGAGAAAAGAAAACAAAAAAAAAAGAGAGAGAGAAAAGAAAAGAAAAAGCCAAAAGCTCTTAAAACCCAAAGGCAAGAACAAGGATCCAAGGCTTTGAGCATCAATGGTTAGGAGGGTCTAAAGAAACGAAATCTTGGCCTACAAAAGTTCAAATGAGCTGCTTCTCCTAACTAAATGCTTATGGTGTGAAGGTATCAGGTGAAAAGCTTAAGACTGAGCAGTTAAAGTTGTGATCCCAAAAGCAAAGAGTGTCCCTAAGAACTCTGGGTACCACTGTCTGGGGATTCTAGCAAAGCTGAATCACAATCCAATTGGGTTAAAAAAAGAAGCTGTGTTCAAGAATCAAGAAAAGCTAAACTAAGAAAATTAATAATATCATTCGAATTTTGAGTTCCTAAAGATGTCAATGCTTCTGAGCTTCAAAGAAAAGTGAAATGCCAAAACTATTCAGAAGTAAATAGCTACTAGCCCCGCTCATCAATTGGAACTGAGCTTCATTGAAAACTCTGAGATTTATTGTCTCTTTCTCTTCTTTTTAATCCTACTTTATTTTTGGTTTCTTGGGGACAAGTAACAGTTTAAGTTTGGTGTTCTGATGAGCGGATATTTTATACACTTTTTGGCATTATTTTCATAGAGTTTTAGTTATGTTTTGTTAAGTTTTACCACATTTTAGTAGGCTTTAGTTCAAAAATTACTTTTTGGATGCTACTTTGAATTTTTGTGTTTTTCCTATGTTTTCAGGTGATTTTTGGGTGAGTCTGGCAAGTTTTGAAAAAGTCTGATTCAGAGACAGAGAAAAGACTGCAGATGCTGTCAGATTCTGATCTCCATGCATTCAAACAAGGATATCTGGAGCTACAGAGGTCCAAATAACGTACTCTTAACGGCATTGGAAAGATAACATCCAGGGCCATTCAGCAATGTATAATAGTTTATACTTATCTTTGAAAATGAAGGTCCAAAATGGGCATTGAATGCCCATCTGACGCCTTGCCTGGCGTTTGGACGCCCCAAAAGAACCGTTTGGACGCCCAAAAGGGAGCAAGCCTGGCATCCAACATACCAAGAGGAGTCCCAGCACGTGGAGTCACCCCAAGCTCAGCCTAAACACTCACCAAGTGGGCCCAAGAAGTAGATTTTCGCACCTCTAAGTCTAGTCTATCATATTTTTGTATTCTTTTCATTATTAGATTAGTATAAATAGAACAAAGATCACATTTGTTAGAGACTTTTGATCTTTTCCCATTCGAACCTTTCACTATTGTTTTCTATAAGCTATGAGCAACAGAACCTCCTAAGTTAGGGTTAGGAGCTCTGCTGATTCTCATGGATTAATAATATTACTCTTTCTATTTCAATATGTCTGATTCTATTCTCTTATGCGTTCTCGTTCTTCAATCTCAATGAATTGAGGGTGAACCGTGACATTCATCCTTGTTCTACATAGGTTCCGTGCAAGTCCAGACCCGGATAGCATAGAACTAAAGCTAGAGAATGTATTACAGATTCCAAGAGCGTGCCTGGGCAACTTTGGATACGTGACATAAAATCTCGTTGACCATGGGTTACTAAGGTCTCTGTGGTGCTAAGGCTAGAGTCAGAGAAGCAACACTCTCTGATCCAGAAGATCCAACCTTATCTGTGGCATTTTGAGTAGGATCACGAAGGGGAGTGGATTGTTTAGAGCTTCATCTTCGGCTACAGTGAGAAGTCATGAGTCGACTTGATGAGAGGACGTGAGTTGCTCAGATATGGTGGACTACTGTGGTTTAGAAGAGATTAACTTGATGAGAGGACATAAGTTAGTCACTTACGGCTGCCATTGAAGGAATAATTTGTTATTGAAGTAGACAATAAGAAAAGTTAATCCAGAAAGAAATAGCATCTCCGAAGCCTTAACTGAATCTTTATCACTGTTTTTACATCAATCTGGTACCTCGTTCTTTGCTATTGTAATTATGCTTTCAAAGAAACAACCATCTTTTCTAATCGCCTGACTAAGATTTACAAGATATCCATTGCTTGCTTAATCCGACAAGCTCCGTGGGATTCGACCCTCACTCACCTGAGGTATTACTTGATTGACCCGGTGCACTAGCCGGTTCAGTTGTGCAGAGTTCAATTTCGCGTACCAGTGACTCGAGTCGAGCTCCGCCTGTGGTGATTAGATCCTTTGATGAAGAAATTAAAGAGATCTTAGCTAATCGTGTCGTGCGACGAAGGGGAGTACCACCAAGTATCCAATACTTGATCAAGTGGAAAGGATTCCTGATAACCGAAGATAGTTGGGAAGCTCGTGAAGATCTGTGGCAATTCCAAAAACACCTAGAGCGCTATCAAGAACAGAACACGACGAGGATGTCTGCGCATTAGGTGGGGGAGAATGTCACGGTAAATTTTAGAAGGTTAGATTTAACGGTGTTTGTATAGTTTTCTAGAGTGTTTGAGAATGCTCAAGATGGTTTCTTAACGTTTTAGAATATTCTAGAAGGTCCTGGAATACATTAGAAGGTTCTAGAAGACTCTGGAAGGTCATAGAGTAATCTAGAAGAGTGTGGATGTATATAGAAATATGAAGTGTAGTATGGAATAATCTAGAAGTCTTTAGAAAGTTATGGTAGGATAGATAATTGTAATAATGGTTCTATATGATTAATCTGGACTGTTGATTAGATTTAATCCTAACCATCCATTGAGGAGGTGGATGGCTATAAATAGGAGGTGAGAGTTAGAGTTTGGGTGTATGAGTCATTTGTAACAAACACTTGAGTAATAAAGTGTTCTTTCCACCAAAGCTTCCTTTCTCTTTTGTTCTCTTGTGTTCTTAGCTTTCTTGCTAAATACTAAGGGTTAGGCTGACTTGGTCTTAGCTCAAGAGGTTCAGTAAGTCCGAGTGCCGGCACGGTAGTGTTGGAATCTATCCAAAGCCGTGATAATTTGGTATCAGAGCAAGGTTCAAGAGGGAGTACAAGTGGTTTGTGGGTATGGCTTCTAGTCTAATCATGGAGCATGTTGAGTCTCAAAGGAGAAGGGATGCTATTCCTTCTTAATGGGGAGGCAAAAAGCCTGTTCTTCAAGTGAGCCTAGAGGTAAGGACTCTAACTTCTTAGAACAGAGAGTTTCTTTTTAAAAATGTTCTATGCTCTATGCATAAGTGCTTCCAATGGATAGAACATGACAAGGAGACCCTCGAGGATCACGTGTTAGGAGAACTAGATGCTTTCAAAGAAAGCATGCTCCAAATCGAAGAGAAGCTTGAGAATTCCTTGAAGCTATTTGAGGAAGTTCGAGTTTGGTTCAAGGAGGCAAAATCTCGACCAACCATTATAAGGGAGATGACAAAGATTGATCTCCCAAAGCCAAAGGAGTTCAAGGGCATGAGAGACGCTCGAGAGGTGGAGAACTTTCTATGGCAAATGGAGAGGTACTTCGAAGATCAAGGGGTGATCGAAGAAGCAATAAAGGTACGCACTATAGCTCTCTATCTTTCTAATAATGCTACTTTGTGGTGGAGGAAATAATGCGTAGATATGGAGAAGGGTACTTGCAACATAGCCACATGGGAAGATTTCAAAAGAGAGTTGAAAAGACAATTCTTCCCTGAGAATTTGGTTTATAAAGCAAGGAAGAAGCTGAGGGAGTTGAAGCACATGAGTACGATTAGCGACTACGTAAAGGAGTTCACTATTCTCATGCTTCAAATTCCCAACTTAGCATCAGAGGATGCATTGTTCTTCTTCATTGATGGAATCCAACCTTAGGCAAAGCCAAAACTATAAAGAAGGAATGTTAAGGATGTCGATGAGGCCATCATGGTGGCCGAATCACTTACTGAGTATCATAGGGGAGACTCTAGACCAAAGTCTTCCTCTAAGCCTAGTTCTACTAAAGGTGGGGGAGACAATAGGAAGAGTTTCTCAACCAATAAGGAAGAAAAATACTGTTCAAAGAAAGAGTATGAAGAAAAAAAAAGAAGGCTTCGGTACCCAAAGGAGGATGCTTCATGTGCAAAGGACCACACCAAATGAAGGACTATCCCAAGTTAGGGACTCTGGCATTTATCACTGAGGAACGAGAAGCTCAATCTCAAGTAACTGAGTGTATGTGTTGGATCTATCCAACTCATGAATGCTGTGAAGGGCAAAGAGGCAAGCACTGCAGAAAAGAAAGGCTTGATGTATGTCATAGCCTTTATCAATGAAAAACCCGTCATGGCTATGATCGACACTAGTGCTACACATAACTTTATCACACCTGATGAAGAAAGGAGGCTTGGGTTGAAGATCACCAAAAAGAATGGCTGGTTCAAACCCGTGAATACCAAGGGTGAACCCCTTAAGGGAGTACCAAAAGGGGTTGAGATGACTCTTGGTTCTTGGAAGGGCCGTGTGGATTTCTCAGTAGCACCCATGGATGATATTAAAATAGTCATCGAGCTCAATTTGCAATGGAAGGTAAATATAATACCTATGCGATACTACGACATAGTATGTGTCATGGAGAAATGGTCTCCATGCATGGTCCCTACAGTCTCTAAAGTTGGAGGACCACCGATGCTTTCTGCTATGCAACTCAAGAAAGGGTTCAAGAAGGGAGAGATTACATATTTGGCTCTATTACAAGAGGAGTTAACATCTGAAAGAGAAGACGTTCCTCCCGAAATCAAGGAAGTCCTTGAAGAAAATAAAGATGTGATGCCTCTCGAGTTGCCAAAACAACTACCACCTAGGAGGAAGGTGGACCACTTGATCGAATTGGAGTCAGGAGTATAGCCACCTACCTCAACACCTTATAGGATGGCACCGCTAGAACTTGAGGAGTTGAAGAGGCAACTCAAGGATTTGCTAGATGCTGGGTTCATCCCTTCATCGAAGGCACCTTATGGCGCACCTGTCTTGTTCCAAAAGAAGCATGATTGTTCGTTGACACTATGCATCGACTATCGAGCACTTAACAAGGTAACCATCAAGAACAAATACCCTATTCCTTTGATAGCCGATTTATTTGATCAACTTGGTAGAGCCAAGTGATTCTTAAAGCTAGATTTGATGTCAAGATATCACCAAGTGAGCGTTGCCGATGGTGATGAGCTTAAGACCACGTGTGTCACGAGGTATGGATCATATGAGTGGCTGGTGATGCCTTTTAACTTGACCAATGCTCTTGCAACCTTCTATACCTTGCTGAACGAGATCTTTTGACGTTGCCTTGATTGGTTTATAGTGGTGTACTTGGATGATATTGTTGTCTATAGCAATACCTTCGAGGAACATGTAGAACACTTACAAACTGTGTTTAAGATCCCGCAAGAGAATAACCTATATGTCAAGAAGGAAAAGTGTTCTTTTGCAAGGGACGAAGTCCACTTATTGGGACACATTATTAAAGATGAAACTCTCTGCACGGATCAAGGAAAGGTGAAGGCTATCAAAGAATGGGAGCTTCCAAACAAGGTATCTGAATTGAGGTCATTCATTGGGTTGCCTAATTACTATCGGATGTTTATCAAGGGATACTCCGCCAAGGCTGCACCATTAACTGATCTTCTCAAGAAGAATCACTCTTGGGAATGGTCAAAGAAGTGTCAAAAGGCCTTTGATGAGTTGAAGGATGCTATCACAAGAAGACCAGTACTAGCAATGCCTAACTACTCAAAGGTGTTTGAAGTCCCCACCAATGCTTCTGACTACGCCATTGGAGGGGTTCTGATGCAAGAAGGACATCCTATTGCCTTTGAGAGTTGCAAGTTGAATGATACAGAGAGGCGATACACCGTCTAAGAGAAAGAGATGACTGCAGTAGTGCATTGTCTGAGAACTTAGCATCACTACTTGCATGGTTAACACTTCATCGTCAAGACAGACAATGTTGCTATAAGCTACTTCCAAACTCAGAAGAAATTAAGCCCCAAACAAGTTAGGTGGCAAGATTTCTTAGCTGAGTTTGATTTCAAATTTGAATACAAGTCAGGCAAGACTAATATAGTAGTAGATGCACTGAGCCACAAGCTTGAGTTGGTAGCCATTTCCATGGTCGAAGGAGATATTGTGCATACCATCAAGGAAGGGTTGCATCATGATCGATTAGCCAAGAAGTTGGTGGAGTTGGCTAGAGAAGGTAAGGCCAAAAGATTTTGGCTAGAAGATGACCTTTTCTACACTAAAGGGAGAAGACTATACGTCCCTAAATGGGAAAATCTAAGAAGAAAATTAGTGAGAGAATGCCCCGACACCAAGTGGGCTGGTCACCAAGGTTAGCGAAGGACCTTGGCACTCATTGAATCTTCTTCTTATTGGCCTCAAATGAGAGATGAAGTGGAGAGTTATAGGAAGACTTGTCTTGTGTGGCAACAAGATAAGATTGAAACAAGACACCAAGTGTGTTGTTGGAACCTCTACCTCCATCAGAACGACCGTGGGAAAGTGTCTCTCTAGATTTCATCTCTGCCTTACTGAAGTCCGAGGGGCTTGGATCTATTCTCATAGTAGTGGATCAATTTTCGAAGTATTCTACTTTTATACTTGTCCCTATTGACTGCACTCAAGAGGAAGCAGCACGACTATTCTTCAAAAATGTGGTGAAGTATTGAGGATTACCTAAGAGCATCATTTGTGATCGAGATCCACGCTTCCCAGAACGACTATGGACAGAGTTGTTCAAACTCCTCAGGTTGGGCTTCATTTTTCAACAAGCTTCCATCCTCAAACCAATGGGTAGACTGAGAGAGTGAATGCCTTACTTGAGTGTTACTTGAGGTATTTCGTAAGCGCTAATCAAAAGGATTGGACAAAACTCCTAGACATTGCTCAGTTCTCAAACAATCTACAAAGGAGTGAGTCTATAGGGAAGATTCCGTTCGAGCTAGATTGTGACTAGATAACAGCCGCTTACACCTCACTTTCATTCTTTCTCTTACTCAGGGAAGAGCCCTGGAGCATATCATATGATTAAATCATGGGAAGAACAAGCAGACGTCACTCGTTCTTACCTCGACAAAGCTGCAATGAGGATGAAGAAATGGGCAAATAAGAAGAGGAGGCATGCAAGCTATCAAGTGGGAGACAAGGTAATGATTAAACTTCTTTCACAACAATTCAAAGCCTTTCGCAAGATTCATAAGGGCTTAATTCGCAAATACGAAGGGCCATTTGAGATCATTGGACGTGTTGGGGAGGTTGCTTACAAAGTACAACTCCCTCCCTCTATAAAGATCCACCTGATCTTCCATGTGAGTATGCTTAAACCATATCATGAAGACCAAGATGAACCGAGTAGAGTGACTTGAGTCGAGCTCCGCCTATGGTGATTAGATCCTTTGATAAAAAAATCGAAGAGATCTTAGCTAATCGTATAGTGCGACGAAGGGGAGTACCACCAAGTATCCAATACTTGATCAAGTGGAAAGGACTCCCGATAACCAAAACTAGTTGGGAACCTCGTGAAGATCTGTGGCAATTCCAAGAACACCTAGAGTAAACAACCCCGGTTTTCAAGTACGCGAGATCTTTTCTGAAAGTACTGATTTCTCCGGAAGATCAGTAAGGGGAGAACTTCTGCTATATCATCAAGAATCTCAATCTTCATTATCGTTATGTTATTTTTAACTCAAGACCTTAGTTGAGACAAGCCTGACAACGCAATCGTGAAAAACCTAGTTTTGAACCGTATCGGTTAGGAGTTTTGATTCTGTTTTTCGTAAATATTCTCAATTTGATAAACCGGACTCGATTCATGAGAGAAGAGTGATAATAGTATAATATTATCATTATATTAATATTAAAATATGCTTAAATGATATTATAAGGTTACCTGGTCTATTTTAGTTAAAAACAGGAAATCGGTTTAACCGAGTTCACAGTTTACTGGTGCAGCTTAGCACCAGCACTCTCTGATGACTTTAGCAATGCTAATGCCTCATCATACATGATCTATTCTCATATTAAATATGTTACTAGTGTAATTTATGCTAGTAGCTTAGAAAAGAAATTTTAGAGATATTTTTACAAGTGTTCCGATACATCTGGTTTTAGTAGTTATACACCTGAGATATTTTAATATTATTTTAACCCATCTCCAAGCCAACCAATCACAACTCACCCTACACCCCCAAAACCCTCAAGGCTGCCTCATTTGCTTATTGTGGCCTAAATCCTGTGTACGAGACTCCTGTTGTGTGGCTACCTGATGGAGTACTAGTGGGACGTCATATGGCAATGTATGATCGTGCGGAGGAGTAGTAGACGACCTTCCACCTTTTGATGACGTTCCACCTGACTTGAGTTTTGAAGACTTAGAACGTACTTTTCCTCGCTTTAGTAGTTTAGAGGGACTAGGTGAGTATAGAGTCTAGGCTAGCCTGGGCGCCAACATAGGGACTTCTTGAACAGGTCAGGGCCTGGGATGTTGTATGTATATATATGTATATAGTTATTATCTAGTTATATCTAGGGGTGTTCTAACTAAAAGTTTATACTTAAATAAAAGCTGGATCACGGAATGTTATTAACTACTTGAAATGTATTTATGTGTGGTTGTTTATAACTGTTTTATCTGTTATCAGTTGTGAATTGATTATGAATGAATCCGTCTACTAACCCAAACGTTTTCAAAAAAAAAATACCTCACAAATTAACTACGTTTTTAACAACGAATCAGGCTCATATAATAAATAATAGATAATAATTAGGAAGACAAGTTGGTAGCACTCAGTTTTCAGTATGATCTAGACATACTAAAAATTGGGTCGTTACATAGAGCGCTATCATCAACATAACGTGATGAGGACGTCTGCGCATTAGGTGGGGGAGAATGTCACGGTAAATTTTAGAAGGTTAGATCTAACGGTGTTTGTATAGTTTTCTAGAGTGTCTAAGAATGCTCTAAATGGTTCCAGAATGTTCTAGAATGTCATAGAAGGTCCTGGAATACCCTAGAAGGTTCTAGAAGACTCTAGAAGGTCATAGAGTAATCTAGAAGTGTGTGGATATATATAGAAATATGAAGACTAGTATGGAATAATCTAGAAGTATTTAGAAAGTTGTGGTAGGATAGATATTTGTAATAAAGGTTCTAGATGCTTAATCTAGACTGTTGACTAGATTTAATCCTAACCATCCATTGAGGAGGTGGATGGCTATAAATAGGAGGTGAAAGTTATGGTTTGGGTGTGTGAATCATTTGTAACAAACACTTGAGTAGTAAAGTGTTCTTTCCACCAGAGCTTCCTTTCTCTTGTGTTCTCTTGTGTTCTTAGCTTTCTTGCTAAATACTGAGGGTTAGGCTGACTTGGTCTTACCTCAAGAGGTTGAGTAAGTCCGAGTGTCGGCACGATAGCGTTGGAGTGTGTCCAAGGTTGTGACACTTTGCTGAAGTTTCATATCTCTCAAACTTATAGGCTGCCTTTGTTTACAGGCACGAAACAATAAGATAAGGACGCAAAGAAATAAAATTGTTTGATAAATAAGACATAAACAAAAACAATGTGTCTATAGACATTGAATTAGTGTATTTTGTGTCGTTATTTCTATAATACTAATGAGAGATAGAACTTATTTTTTTATTTTTATAATTTTTATCAAATTTTCATAATTATATTTTTTTAACATTATATTTTTTTCATAAATTTTTTATATGAAAAGAATTAAGAGTAAATTAGATTTTATAATTCATTTTAATTTATCACCAAACAAAATATAAGAACACTAAAATTTGTATTCAAATCTTTTGTTTTTTTTTCGATGTCTTATTTTATCTCATTTTTAAAACTAAATGCAATTATAATGACTTTTTTTTAATACAACAGCAGAGAGTCGAATTTATTTTTTGATAAAATTGAGTAAGAATAATCTCTAATTAATATTCTACTTGCATTTCTTTCCCTTCTTAATTATTTTTGGTTTTTTCCTTCAGATTTCTTCTTGTATTTCTATACTATTATAGAATGGTTATAATACACTTAATCGTTGGATAGCATGTACAACAGTTTAATTTATTGAGTTAATAATTCACCTCCACAAGTGGCTACAAGTTTTGGTTAATCATGTCATATATATTAGATCTTGCATAAACGATATTATAAATTATCGTGTTAGTATTTTATAATTATATTAAATGTTAATTTATAAAATGAAAACAATCGCCACAAAAATATAGTTAAATGAAATAACATAATCTTGATAGCAGAGAATGAAAAATTGTCCACTCATGTCGGGAAATGCTGACTTTTTGAAAAGTGATAAGTGGATTTTTATATATTTTTTCATAGCATTTTTATAGTATTTTTTGTTAGATTTTATTAATTTTATTATGTTTTAGTGTGTTTTAGTACAAAATTTACTTTTTGGATGTTACTTTGAGTTATTGTATTTTTCCTATGATTTTAGGAGATTTTTGGACGAAATTCGTAAAATTGGCAAAGCCTTGTTCTGAGATGAAGAAAGGATAGCAGATGCTGTCAAATTCTGACCTTCGTGCATTCCAACAAGCATATCTTGAGCTAATGAGGTCCAATTAATGCGTTCTCAATAGCGTTGGACAGCTAACTTCTAGAGCTTTCTAGCAATATATAATAGTCTATACTTCTCTTCCGGATCACTACCCATAACTGGCGTTGAACGTCCACATCTGGAGTTCAATGCCCAAGAAGGACCAAGCCCAGCGTTGAACGCCCAAAGCTGGTGTTCAACGCCACCAAGGGACCAAGGGAGCAGCTCATTACCCCCTAACTAGCGTTCAACGCCAGTTCTCCGAGTTGAATACCAGGCTTGGACGAAGCACTCAACTAAAGTGGGTCCAAAGTGGATTTTAGCACTCCTTAGCTTAGTTTCGTTTACTCTTGTATTTTTTATTTTAAATTAATATCTTTTAGAGTTAGCATCTCCTTTTTAAAGAGGAGATCACTTAGATCAATAATCATCTAGGAACTTTATCATACATATAATTTTTCTCTGTAAATTATGAGTAACTAAACCTCCTAGGTTAAGGTTAGGAGCTCTGCTTGTCCTATGATTAATATTATTACTTTTCTCTTTTAATATATGTTTGATTCCATTCTATGATGTATTATCGTTCTTCATCTAATGAATCTGGGGTGGAACGGAAGTATGAACCCTTATTCTACATGATTTCTTGCGAGTCTTGACCCGGAAAGTATCAAGCTAAAGCTTGAGAATACATCTCCTAAACCAATAATTTATTTGGGCTAATTGGGATATGTGATATATAATCTCGTTAGTTATGAGTAATGAGGTTTCTGTGGTGCTAAGGCTAGAACATTGAGCTTCATTCTTTGATCCGGAAGATCTAACCATGTGTGTGGTGTTTTAAGTAGGATAAAAAAGGGAGAATGAATTGCATGAGCTTCATCTTCGTTCATATTGAATGACCACTGACAACGGCATTTGATATGGATTAGAGGATATTAACTTGCTAAGAGGATAGGAGTTAATCACTTACAGCTTTGCCATAGAATGAATCATTCATTGTTAAAATAGTCTGTAAGAAGTATTAATCCGAAAAGATAAAGCATTTCCAAAGCCTTAACTGATTTCTCAGTATTATTTTTATGTTAATTCTTTATTACTTTCTTTACTATTTGTTTTATGCGCCTACAACAATAATTACTACCTTTCTATTCGCCTGACTAAGATCTGCAGGATAAGCATTGCTTGCTCAATCCAACAATCCTTGTGGGATCGACCTTCACTCACCAGAGGTATTACTTGGATGAACCGGTGCACTTGCCGGTGAAGTTGTGCGAGTTCAATTTTGTGTACCATATTTTTGGCGTCGTTGCCGTGGATTGTTCGAGATTGACAACTATCAGTTGTCTTGCTGCTTAGATCAAGTGCTTTTACTAGTTTTTCTTTTAACTATGCTTCTTATTTTCTTTCTCAAAATTTTTCAAAAAAGTTTTCATTTTTAGTCATTTTTTTTCTTTTATTTGATTCTTGTGTTAAATCTTAAGTTTGGTGTCCTTTTGGCTTTTGTTAATTTTTCTTTTCTTGAACTTTTTGAAAATTATTCTTGGTTTCTTCCCTTTTTGTTCGAAATTTTTGTGTTATTTTCTTTTATTTGATTTCAAAATTTGTTAGTTTGGTGTCTCTTAGTGTTTTTCTCCCTAATTTTTCGAAATTTGTGTTGTTTAATTTCAAAATCTTTAAGTTTGGTGTTCATCTCATATTTTTCTTCTAAAACTTTTAAAATTAATATGGTATATATTTTCCTTTTTAATTTTTTAATATTTCTTGGTATTTTATTTAGATCTAATTTTAAATTTTAAATTTGATGTCTTGCTTTTTTTTATTTTCTTATTTTTGCATTTTATTCTTCTGTGAATATCTCACTGGGAAGTCCTCTAGACTGTTACCTAGAGGCTGGCATTCTTTCTCGGTTTCTTATCTGTTCAGAAACACTAGGAGCACTATGAATCTAGAGGGAGAAGCGCAAACCAGGAAAACTTGGGAGTTGTATACAGCCCCCACTCCTGACTTTTATGGAAGAATCATCAATGTGCCCCTCATAAGAACGGACAATTTTAAGCTCAACTCGAATTTGATCATGCTTGTGCAGAAAAACTATCAGTTTCATGGACATCCTCAGGAGGATCTCACCAAATTCATTTATGATTTTTTGCAAATCTGTGATACTGTAAAGACCAATTAAGTGGATCCTGACGTTTACAGGCTACTCCTCTTCCCATTTGCTGTGAGAGATCAGGCCAAGGACTGGCTGGGAGAAGAACTTAAGGAGAGCCTGAACACTTGGAGTAAAGTGGCTAACAAATTCCTGAACAGATATTTCCCCCCAAGGAAGTTAACTGAACTCAGGAAGGATATTCAAGCCTTCGAGCAAGAGGAGGGCGAATCTCTATATGATGACTGGGGGAGATACAAGTCAATGCTCCGGAAATGTTCTGTTCAGCTGTTCACCCACTGGGTCGAGCTAGACATCTTTTATGACGGACTATTTGGAGCAGCCCAAATATCTCTGGATCATTCTGCAGGTGGCTCCTTACACATGTTGAAAACACCCAAAGAAGCTCAGGAGCTCATTGAAACGGTGGCAAATGATCAACACTTATACACTGCAGAAAGACCCAGGGCAAGAGGGAAACCCAAGGAGGAATCTGCAATAGATATACTCCTAGCTCAGAATAAAGCAATGGCTAAGCGGTTGGACCTTTTGACAAGATAGTTAGAGAGCGTGCATACATTCGCAAGGAGCCAGCACAGCATAGCCCAGGAAACCCAAACATCCTTCCAGAATGTGAAAACAGAACTGCACCAAATGAAAACCAAGCAAGAAGCTGAAGTATACCAGGAAATTGAGCTACGAAGTGGCAGAACACTGACTACCCCGTCTCAATACAATATTGCACCAGAAGAAGAACATGGAACACCCCAGACTAATGCTTCTGGCATTCAACACCCAGAGGGGAGCAGAAGGGGCGTTCAACTCCTAGAGGAGGAAAGCAATGCACACGCCAGTTTAGGAAACTCCCTACCTAGGCAGACTGACAACCCTTCTTCAGCCACTATAAACAATTACTATGCACCACTCAAGACCTTTGAATGCAAAGCCAGGCTATCATATCCTCAGAAACTCCATAAGAAAGAAAATGATGAGCAATTTGCCAGCTTTCGGGATATCCTCAAGAAACTCGAGATTAAAATCCCATTTGCTGAAGCTCTTGAATAAATACCTTCCTATGCTAAGTTTACAAAGGACATAATCAGCCATAAAAGCGATTGGAGGGAGGCAGGGACAATTCTCCTCACTAAGGAATGCAGTGAAATTATCTAAAAGAATCTACCAGAGAAACTATAGGACCCTGGGAGTTTTGTGATACCATGCACTCTTGGAGACACTTGCATAAGAACAGTCATATGTGATCTTGGAGCAAGCATCAACCTCATGCGATCATCATTAATGAACAAGCTCCGGATCCAAGAACCCAATCCTACTCGTATCTGCCTTCAGCTTACTGATGGTTCCGTCAAGATCCCATCAGGGGTAGTTGAGGATATGGTTGTTAGGGTTAGACCCTTTGCATTTCCCACGGACTTTGTGATCCTAGACATGGAGGAGAACACAAATGCTTCCATTATTCTAGGAAGACCCTTTCTGGCTACCGGGAGAACCATCATTGATGTTCAAAAAGGGGAGGTAAAACTAAGAGTCGATAAGGATGACTTCACATTCAATGTTGTTAAGGCTATACAACATCCTAACCCCCTAGAGGAATGCATGAAGATTGATGTCATAGAACCCCTGGTTGAAGAGGTACGAGAGATTGAAATACTCGAGGAGGAGCTAGATAACATTCTTGAAGATGCCATGCCAGAACTGGATGCACTAGACGAGCAGGAGGAGATGCTGACCACCCCCAAAGTGGAAGATGGACCTCCTAAACTCGAGCTTAAGCTTTTGCCACCGTCCTTAAAGTATATGTTCTTAGGAGATGTGACACATATCCAGTCATCATAAGCTCTATCCTCGAGCAGTAGGAAGAAGAGCGCTAATTCAAGTGCTGAAGGCCTACAAGACAGCTATCGGATGGATCATAAGTGACTTAAAAGGAATCAGTCTAACTCGATGTATGCACAAAATCAGACTTGAAGATGATGCTAAACCCGTGGTACAACCACATAGGTGACTGAATCCAGCTATGAAGGAGGTGGTCCAAAAAGAGGTTACAAAGATGTGGGAGGCTGGGATTATATACCCCATTTCAGATAGTCCTTGGGTAAGCTCTGTACAAGTGGTTTCCAAGAAAGGCGGGATGACAGTGATCCACAATGAAAAGAACGAGTTGATTCCTACAAGAACTATCACAGGATGACGTATGTGCATTGATTATAGGAGACTTAACAACACCACAAGAAAGGACCATTTTTCCTTTACCTTTCATCGACCAGATGCTGGAGAGGCTGGCTGGCCATGCATTTTACTACTTCTTGGATGGCTACTCAAGCTACAATCAAATTGTAGTAGATCCTCAGGACCAAGAAAAGACAACGTTCACATGCCCATATCGAGTGTTTGTCTATAGAAGGATGCCGTTTGGCCTCTACAAAGCACCAGCAACCTTACAAATATGTATTCTCCCCATCTTCTCAGATATGGTAGAAAAATTCTTGGAGGTATTTATGGATGACTTCTCTGTTTTTGGTGATTCCTTTGACTCTTGCCTTCACCATGTAGCTCTGGTGCTGAATCGATGCCAAGAAACAAACCTGGTTTTAAATTGGGAGAAATGCTATTTTATGGTTACTGAAGGGATTGTTCTTGGGCACAGAATTTCAAACAAGGGAATAGAAGTTGATCAAGTTAAGGTAGAAATAATTGAAAAATTATCACCACCTACTAATGTCAAGGCCATCAGAAGCTTCTTAGGCCATATAGGTTCTTCCTGAGGAAGCCAGGAATACTGGCAGTTTTGCTGTACTAGAGTAATAAGTTGATGGTTCAATTCAAAGCTACTTGTTCTGATGTGAGGTATGCTAATACTTCTTCCATAGAAGTCAGCAGTAGGATTTATATAAGATACCAGAGTTCTTCTGAACTTTTCATTCCCATTTGGATTCATGATGGAGAAAAGTAGAAGATGAAGCAGGGTAGAAGAGGAGGAAGAAGAAATAAGAATAGAAGAAGAAATAGAAGTAGAAGAGATGAATAAGAATAAAAATATTTTTATTTTTATTTTATTTATTTATTTCATCCGAAATTAAATTTAATTAATTAAAAAGAATTTAAATTTTAATTATTAAATTTCAAAATTAGAAGAGAGAGAAGAAGAAGAGAATTTTCGAAAATTAGAGAGAAGAAGTTAGGAAGTTTTGAGAGAGGAGAGATAGAAGATAAGTAACTAATTAAAAAGAGATTTTAATTTAAGAATTGAAATTTGAAAATTAAAATTTATTTTTTGAAATTTGAAATTGAAAATTGAATTTTAAAATTTGAATTTTAAATTTTGAAATTTGAATTTAAATTTTGAAAGTTGAAATTTGAAATTAGAAAAAGATAAGATAAGATAGAAAATCAAAAAGATTTGAACAAGATTTTAAAAAGATAAGATTTTGAAATTTGATTTTGAAAAAGATTTAATTTTAAAAATTGAAAATTTAAATTTAAATTTTGGATTTTGAAATTGAATTTTTAAATTTTAAATTTAAATTTTTTATTTTTCAAAAGTTGAAATTTGAAATTAGAAAAAGATAAGATAAGATAGGAAATCAAAAAGATTTGACAAAGATTTTAAAAAGATAAAATTTTGAAATTTGATAAGGATATGATTTTTGAAAAAGATATGATTTTTTATTTTGAAAAGATTTGATTTTTGAAAATTGAAAACTAAGATAAGATAAGAAAAAAATTTAAAATTGAAATCTGAATTTTTAGTTTAAAATTTCGAAAATTACTTAAAAGATAAGATAGCAAATATAATTTTTTTATTTTTGAATTTAATGAGGAAAGAGAAAAACAAGTAAAAAGACTCAAGACTTAAAATTTTTTTGATCTAGCACCCTTAATTTTCGAAAATTTTGGAGGGAAACTGATGAGCGGATAATTTATACGCTTTTTGGCATTGTTTTTAGTATGTTTTTAGTAGGATCTAGTTACTTTTAGGGATGTTTTTATTAGTTTTTATGCTAAATTCACATTTCTGGACTTTACTATGAGTTTGTGTGTTTTTCTGTGATTTCAGGTATTTTCTGGCTGAAATTGAGGGACTTGAGCAAAAATCAGATTCAGAGGTAGAAGAAGGACTGCTGATGCTGTTGGATTCTGATCTCCCTGCACTCAAAGTGGATTTTCTGGAGCTACAAAACTCAAAATGGCATGCCTCTAATTGCGTTGGAAAGTAGACATCCAGGGCTTTCCAGCAATATATAATAGTTTATACTTTGGCTGTGTTTAGACGACGCAAAAGAGCGTTGAACGCCAGTTCTACGCTGCAGTCTGGAGTTAAACGCCAAAAACACGTTACAAGCCAGAGTTGAACGCCAGAAATACGTTACAAACTGGCGTTCAACTCCAAGAATGACCTCTCCACGTGGAAACTTCAAGCTCAGCCCAAGCACACACCAAGTGGGCCCCAGAAGTGGATTTATGCATCAATTACTTACTTCTGTAAACCCTAGTAACTAGTTTAGTATAAATAGGACTTTTTACTATTGTATTTGACATCCTGGATTGTATATTTGATCCTGTGATCACGTTATGGGGGCTGGCCATTCGGCCATGCCTGAACCTTTCACTTATGTATTTTCAAACGGTAGAGTTTCTACACTCCATAGATTAAGGTGTGGAGCTCTGCTGTTCCTCATGAATTAATGCAAAGTACTACTGTTTTTCTATTCAATTCAACTTATTCCGCTTCTAAGATATTCATTCGCACTTCAACATGAATGTGATGAACGTGACAATCATCATCATTCCCTATGATCGCGTGCCTAACAACCACTTCCGTTCTACCTTAGATTGAATGAGTATCTCTTGGATCTCTTAATCAGAATCTTCGTGGTATAAGCTAGATTGATGGCGGCATTCATGAGAGTCCGGAAAGTCTAAACCTTGTCTGTGGTATTCCGAGTAGGACTCTGGGATTGAATGACTGTGACGAACTTCAAACTCGCGAGTGCTGGGCGTAGTGACAGACGCAAAAGGAGGGTGAATCCTATTCCAGTATGATCGAGAACCTCAGATGATTAGCCGTGCTGTGACAGAGCATTTGGACCATTTTCACAAGAGGATAGGATGCAGCCTTTGACCACGGTGATGCCTCCAGATGATTAGCCATGCAGTGACAGCGCATCGGACCATTTTCCAGAGAGGATGAAAAGTAGCCATTGACAATGGTGATGTCCTTACATAAAGCCAGCCATGGAAAGGAGTAGGACTGATTGGATGAAGACAGCAGGAAAGTAGAAGTTCAGAGGGACAAAAGCATCTCTATACCTTTATCTGAAATTCTCACCAATGATATACATAAGTATTTCTATCTTTATTTTCTGTTTATTTATTATTATTTTCAAAAACTCCATAATCAATTATTATCCGCCTGACTGAGATTTACAAGATGACCATAGCTTGCTTCATACCAACAATCTCCGTGGGATCGACCCTTACTCACATAAGGTTTATTACTTGGACGACCCAGTGCACTTGCTGGTTAGTTGTATCGAAGTTGTGAATGAAAAACGATTTATTAAGATGTGCGTACAGAGTTTTTGGCACCGTTGCCTGAGATCACAATTTTGTGCACCAAGTTTTTGGCGCCGTTGCCGGGGATTGTTCGAGTTTGGACAACTGACGGTTCATCCTGTTGCTCAGATTAGGTAATTTTCCTCTTATTTTATTTTCAAAAAGTTTTCAAAAAAAAATTTTTCAAAAATTTTCCCTTTGTTTTCGAAAATTATTTAAGAAGTTTTTTTAGAATGAATTCTAGAGTTTCATGGTAACATGTTGAATCCTATTTGGCTGTAAAGCCATATCCAAACTGCTTTGGGATTGGTCTTCAACTAATCACTTCAATGCATCTAATAGCATACTAAAGCTTGGCTGGCTATTAAGCCATGCCTAACCCTCAGATTGGAGCTTTAGACTAAGAGTACAAGATTCCTGGAATTCATATTAAAAATTTTGCAATTGTTATTTTTCTTTCACAAATTTATTTTCGAAAAATACTAAAAAAAAAAAATTAGAAAATCAAAAAAATCAAAAATATTTTGTGTTTCTTGTTTGAGTCTTGAGTCAATTTCAAGTTTGGTGTCAATTGCATGTTCATCTTGCATTTTTCGAAAAATTCATGCATTCATAGTGTTCTTCATAATCTTCAAGTTGTTCTTGGTAAATCTTCTTGTTTGATCTTGATGTTTTCTTATTTTGTGTCTTTTCTTGTTTCTCATGTGCATTTTTGCATCCATAGAGTCTAAGCATCAAATATTTCTAAGTTTGGTGTCTTGCCTGTTTTCTTTGCATCAAAAATTTTTCAAAAATATGTTTTTGATGTTCATCATGATCTTCAAAGTGTTCTTGGTGTTCATCTTGACATTCATAGCATTCTTGCATGCATTCATTGTTTTGATCCAAAATTTTCATGCATTGAGTCTTTTTCATGTTTTTTCTCTTTCATCATTAAAAATTCAAAAAAAAATCAAAAAAAAATATCTTTCCCTTTTTCTCTCTTAAAATTTCGAAAATTAGATTTGACTTTTTCAAAACTTTTTAAAATTTAGTTGTTTCTTATGAGTCAAATCAAATTTTCAATTTAAAAATCTTATCTTTTTCAAAAATCAAATCTCTTTCATTTTTCTTATTTATTTTTGAAAATTATAAAAATATTTTTCAAAAATCTTTTTCTTATCTTTATCACATAATTTTCGAAAATAATATCATCAATTAATGTTTTGATTCAAAAATTTCAAGTTTGTTACTTACTTGTTAAGAAAGATTCAAACTTTAAGTTCTAGAATCATATCTTGTGATTTCTTGTGAATCAAGTCATTAATTGTGATTCTAAAAATCAAATCTTTTTCAAAAACTAATTTTAATCATATCTTTTCAAAAATATCTTCTTATCTTATCTTTTTCAAAAATTTGATTTTAAAATATCTTTTCTAACTTCTTATCTTCTTATCTTTTCAAAAATTGATTTTCAAAATTTGTTGCAACTAACTAACTAACTTTTTGTTTGTTTCTTATCTTTTTCAAAACTACCTAACTAACTCTCTCCCTCTAATTTTCGAAAATATCTCCCTCTTTTTCAAAAATCCTTTTTAATTAACTAATTATTTTAATTTTTGATTTTAATTTTCGAAAATTACTAACCTTTTTCAAAATCAATTTTCGAAAATCACTAACTCTTTTTCAAAAAAATAATTTTCGAAAATTCTCTCCTTCTCATCTCCTTCTATTTATTTATTTATTTACTAACATCTCTTCCTCACTCACCAAAAATCCGAACTCTCTCTCTCTCTCTGAGTTCAGATTTTCTCTTCTTCTTTTCTTCTACTCACATAAGGGAACCTCTATACTTGGGTAAAAAGGATCCCTATTATTATTATTATTTTTCTGTTCCCTCTTTTTCATATGAGCAAGAGCAAGGACAAGAATATTCTTGTTGAAGCAGATCCAGAACCTGAAAGGACTCTGAAGAGGAAACTAAGAGAAGCTAAATTACAACAACCCAGCAAGGACCTCTCAGAAATTTTTGAGCAAGAAGAGGAGATGGCAGCCGAAAATAATAATAATGCAAGGAGGATGCTTGGTGACTTTACTGCACCTAATTCCAATTTACATGGAAGAAGCATCTCCATCCCCACCATTGGAGCAAATAATTTTGAGCTGAAACCTCAATTAGTTTCTCTGATGCAGCAGAACTGCAAGTTCCAAGGACTTCCATCTGAAGATCCTTTTCAGTTCTTAACTGAATTTTTGCAGATCTGTGATACTGTTAAGACTAATTGAGTAGATCTTGAAGTCTACAGGCTCATGCTTTTCCCTTTTGCTGTAAGAGACAGAGCTAGAGTATGGTTGGACTCTCAACCCAAAGATAGCCTAAACTCTTGGGATAAGCTGGTCACGGCTTTCTTAGCCAAGTTCTTTCCTCCTCAAAAGCTGAGCAAGCTTAGAGTGGATGTTCAAACCTTCAGACAGAAAGAAGGTGAATCCCTCTATGAAGCTTGGGAGAGATACAAGCAACTGACCAAAAAGTGTCCTTCTGACATGCTTTCAGAATGGACCATCCTGGATATATTCTATGATGGTCTGTCTGAGTTATCTAAGATGTCATTGGATACTTCTGCAGGTCAATCCATTCACCTAAAGAAAACGCCTGCAGAAGCTCAAGAACTCATTGACATGGTTGCTAATAACTAGTTCATGTACACTTCTGAGAGGAATCCTGTGAGTAATGGGACACCTCAGAAGAAGGGAGTTCTTGAAATTGATACTCTGAATGCCATATTGGCTCAGAACAAAATATTGACCCAGCAAGTCAATTTGATTTCTCAGAGTCTGAATGGAATGCAAGCTGCATCCAACAGTACTCAAGAGGCATCTGCTGAAGAAGAAGCTTATGATCCTGAAAACTCTACAATAGCAGAGGTGAATTACATGGGTGAACCATATGGAAACACCTATAATCCCTCATGGAAGGATCAAAAGCCTCAACAAGGCTTTAATAATGGTGGAAGAAACAGGTTTAGCAATAGCAAGCCTTTTCCATCATCCACTCAGCAATAGACAGAGAACTCTGAACAAAATATCTCTAATTTAGCAAACTTAGTCTCTGATCTGTCCAAGGCCACTGTGAGTTTCATGAATGAAACAAGGTCCTCCGTTAGAAATTTGGAAGCACAAGTGGGCCAGCTGAGTAAAAGAATCACTGAAACCCCTCCTAGTACTCTCCCAAGCAATACAGAAGAGAATCCAAAAGGAGAATGCAAGGCCATTGAATTGATTACCATGGCCGAACCTGGGAGGAAGGTTGAGGACGTAAATCCCAGTGAGGAAGACCTCCTGGGACGTCCAGTGTTCAATAAGGAGTTTCCCTCTGAGGAACCAAAGGACTCTGAGGCTCATCTAGAGACCATAGAGATTCCATTGAACCTCCTTATGCCGTTCATGAGCTCTGATGAGTCTTCTTCTTCTGAAAAGAATGAGGATGTTACTGAAGAGTAAGTTGCCAAGTTCCTTGGCGCAATCATAAAGCGGAATGCCAATTTATTTGGTAAAGAGACTTGGGGAGATGAACCTCCCCTGTTCACCAATGAACTAAATGCATTGGATCAACTGAGATTGCCTCAGATGAAACAGGATCTTAGAAAGTTCCTAATACCTTGTACCATAGGCACCATGACCTTTGAGAAGGCTCTATGTGACCTGGGGTCAGGAATAAACCTCATGCCACTCTCTGTAATGGAGAAATTGGGAATTTTTGAGGTACAAGCTGCTAAAATCTCATAAGAGATGGCAGACAAATCCAGAAAACAGGCTTATGGACAAGTAGAGGACATCCTTCTGTAAACATGGAAAAGAGGCACAGTAAGCTTCTCTCAAAATAGAGTCAACCAAAGCCCCCACAGTCAAACTCTAAGTTTGGTGTTGGGAGGCCACAACCAAACTCTAAGTTTGGTGTTGAACTCCCATATTCAAACTCTAAGTTTGGTGTTGGGGAGTCTCAACAATGCTTTGAACATCTGTGAGGCTCCATGAGAGCCCACTGTCAAGCTATTGACATTAAAGAAGCGCTTATTGGGAGGCAACCCAATTTTTATTATATTTTTATTAGTTATATGTCTTCATAGGTTCATGATCATGTGGAGTCACAAAAACAACTGAAAAAATTGAAGAAAAATCAAAAACAGCATTAAAAACAGCACACCCTGGAGAAGGAGTTCACTGGCGTTCAAACGCCAGTAAGGAGCATCTGGCTGGCGTTCAACGCCAGAACAGAGCATGGAGATGGCGCTGAACACTAGAAACAAGCATAGAACTGGCGTTCAACGCCAGAAACATGCTGCATCTGGGCATTGAACGCCTAGAACAAGCATCAGTTCGGCGTTTAAACGCCAAAATTGCATGCAAAGGCATTTTACATGCCTAATTGGTGCAGGGATGTAAATCCTTGACACCTCAAGATCTGTGGACCCCACAGGATCCCCACATTCCCTCCTCATAATCCTAGTTTTTTTCCCACATCTTCTTCTTCTACTATTCTTTCTTCTTTTGCTCGAGTGCGAGCAATATTCTAAAGCATTACTTATTTTGCTTTTCCATAACCATTGATGGCACCTAAGGCCAGAGAAATCTCAAAAAAAAAAAAAAAGAAGAAGAGAGAAGAGAAAAGGGAAGACAAAAGCTTCCACCTCCAATTCATGGGAGATGGAGAGATTCATGTAAAGGATCTATAGCTCAGTGGTAGAACATTTGACTGCAAATCAAGAGATCCCTGAGATACCTCAGGAGATACATTTTTCTCCACACAATTATTGGGAGCAACTAAGGATAGGAGCACCAAAATCACTAGGGATCAAGCAACAAAGACAAGGAAGAGACATAGAAGAGCTCAAGGACATCATTAGTTTCTCAAGAAGAAAACGCCACCATCACTAAGGTGGACTCATTCCTTGTTCTTAAATTTTCTATTTTTCGTTTTCTTTATGTTAAATACTTATCCATGTTTGTGTCTTTATTACATGATCATTAGTGTCTAAGTGTCTATGCCTTAAAGTAATGAATATGAATCCATCACCTCTCTTAAATGAAAACTGTTTTAATTCAAAAGAACAAGAAGTACATGAGTTTCGAATTTATCCTTGAACTTAGTTTAATTATATTGATGTGGTGACAATGCTTCTTGTTTTCTGAATGAATGCCTGAACAGTGCATATGTCTTTTGAAGTTGTTGTTCATGAATGTTAAATATGTTGGCTCTTGAAAGAATGATGACAAGGAAACAAGTTATTTGATAATCTGAAAAATCATAAAAATGATTCTTGAAGCAAGAAAAAGCAGCAAAGAACAACGCTTGCAGAAAAAAAAAAGAAAAAAATGGCAAAAAAAATGAAAAAAAAATAGAAAGAAAAAGTAAGCAGAAAAAGCCAAAAGCTCTTAAAATCAAAAGGCAAGAGCAAAAAGCCAATAACCCTTAAAATCAAAAGGCAACGGTAAATAAAAAGGATCCCAAGGCTTTGAGCATCAGTGGATAGGAGGGCCTAAAGGAATAAAATCCTGGCCTAAGCGGCTAAACCAAGCTGTCCCTAACCATGTGCTTGTGGCGTGAAGGTGTCAAGTGAAAACTTGAGACTGAGCGGTTAAAGTCAAGGTCCAAAGCAAAAGAAGAGTGTGCTTAAGAACCCTGGACACCTCTAATTGGGGACTTTAGCAAAGCTGAGTCACAATCTGAAAAGGTTCACCCAGTTATGTGTTTGTGGCATTTATGTATCCGATGGTAATACTCGAAAACAAAGTGCTTAGGGCCACGGCCAAGACTCATAAAATAGCTGTGTTCAAGAATCAACATACTGAACTAGGAGAATCAATAACACTATTTGAACTCTGAGTTCCTATAGATGCCAATCATTCTGAACCTCAATGGATAAAGTGAGATGCCAAAACTATTCAAGAGGCAAAAAGCTACAAGTCCCGCTCATCTGATTGGAGCTATATTTCATTGATAGTTTGGAATTTATAGTATATTCTCTTCTTTTTATCCTATTTGATTTTCAGTTGCTTGGGAACAAGCAACAATTTAAGTTCGGTGTTGTGATGAGCGGATAATTTATACGCTTTTTGGCATTGTTTTTAGTATGTTTTTAGTAGGATCTAGTTACTTTTACGGATGTTTTTATTAGTTTTTATGCTAAATTCACATTTCTGGACTTTACTATGAGTTTGTGTGTTTTTCTGTGATTTCAGGTATTTTCTGGCTGAAATTGAGGGACTTGAGCAAAAATCAGATTCAGAGGTAGAAGAAGGACTGCTGATGCTATTGGATTCTAACCTCCCTGCCCTCAAAGTGGATTTTCTAGAGCTACAAAACTCAAAATGGCGCGCTTCCAATTGCGTTGGAAAGTAGACATCCAGGGCTTTCCAGCAATATATAATAGTCCATACTTTGGCCGAGTTTAGATGACGCAAAAGGGCGTTGAACGCCAGTTCTACGCTGCAGTCTGGAGTTAAACGCCAGAAACACGTTACAAGCCAGAGTTGAACGCCAGAAATACGTTACAAACTGGCGTTCAACTCCAAGAATGACTTCTCCACGTGGAAACTTCAAGCTCAGCCCAAGCACACACCAAGTGGGCCGCAGAAGTGGATTTATGCATCAATTACTTACTTCTGTAAACCCTAGTAACTAGTTTAGTATAAATAGGACTTTTTACTATTGTATTTGACATCCTGGATTTTATTTTTGATCCTGTGATCACGTTATGGGGGCTGGCCATTTGGCCATGCCTGAACCTTTCACTTATGTATTTTCAAACGGTAGAGTTTCTACACTCCATAGATTAAGGTGTGGAGCTCTGCTGTTCCTCATGAATTAATGCAAAGTACTACTGTTTTTCTATTCAATTCAACTTATTCCGCTTCTAAGATATTCATTCGCACTTCAACATGAATGTGATGAACGTGACAATCATCATCATTCCCTATGAACGGGTGCCTGACAACCACTTTCGTTCTGCCTTAGATTGAATGAGTATCTCTTGGATCTCTTAATCAGAATCTTCGTGGTATAAGCTAGATTGATGGCGGCATTCATGAGAGTCTGGAAAGTCTAAACCTTGTCTGTGGTATTCCGAGTAGGACTCTGGGATTGAATGACTGTGACGAACTTCAAACTCGCAAGTGCTGGGCGTAGTGACAGACGCAAAAGGAGGGTGAATCCTATTCCAGTATGATCGAGAACCTCAGATGATTAGCCGTGCTGTGACAGAGCATTTGGACCATTTTCACAAGAGGATAGGATGCAGCCTTTGACCACGGTGATGCCTCCAGATGATTACCCATGCAGTGACAGCGCATCAGACCATTTTCCAGAGAGGATGAAAAGTAGCCATTGACAATGGTGATGTCCTTACATAAAGCCAGCCATGGAAAGGAGTAGGACTGATTGGATGAAGACAGCAGGAAAGTAGAAGTTCAGAGGGACAAAAGCATCTCTATACCTTTATCTGAAATTCTCACCAATGATATACATAAGTATTTCTATCTTTATTTTCTGTTTATTTATTATTATTTTCGAAAACTCCATAATCAATTATTATCCGCCTGACTGAGATTTACAAGATGACCATAGCTTACTTCATACCAACAATCTCCGTGGGATCGACCCTTACTCACGTAAGGTTTATTACTCGGACGACCCAGTGCACTTGCTGGTTAGTTGTATCGAAGTTGTGAATGAAAAACGATTTATTAAGACGTGCGTACAGAGTTTTTGGCGCCGTTGACTGAGATCACAATTTCGTGCACCAGAAACACAAAGACACACCAAACTTAAAAATTTTAAGATCAAAACACAAAAAAGACTCAAGAACACTTTGAAGACTAACAAGAACACGAAGAACAAGTCTCAAGAACTTTAAAGAACACAAGAACAAACAAAGAACACCAAACTTAAAATCTTTAGAAAGCCAAACATATATTTTCAAAAATTAAAAGAGAATAAATAAGAAGACACCAAACTTAAAGAATTGAAACAAGATTTAAACAAAGAAAAACTATTTTTGAAAAGTTTTTGAAAGGAAGATACCAAAAAAATCAAAAATTGTTGAATGAACAAAAACAAAATCTCAAAGAACACAAAAATTTAACCAAGAACAAAATAAAAAAATCAATCACTAAACTTAAAATTTGAAACAAGACTCAAACAAAAAGACACAAATTTAAAAAAAAAATAGAAAAAGGACTCAAAATTTAGAAAATTACCTGTGACACAAGAAACAAGACTCAAACTAAGAACAAATATTAAACAAAGAAAAGAAAAAAATATTTTTGAAAAGGTTTTTAAATTTTTGGGAAAAAAAAAGAAGAAGAAAATAAAAATAAAAGACTCAATCAAAAGAATAAAAAAACTCAATTAAAAATGATCAAGAAATAAAGTACCTGATCTAGGGAGCAAGGCAATCCTTCAATTTGTTCAAACTCAACAATCCCCGGCAACAGCGCCAAAAACTTGGTAGCACGAATCCCCACACCTTCGTACTGTTGTACCAGCAAGTGCACTGGGTCGTCAAGTAATACCTGAGCGAGTCAGGGTCGATCCCACGAGGATTGTGGTTTGAAGCAAGCTACGGTTATCCTGCAGATCTTAGTCAGGCAGATCGAGAGGTTGTTGGATTATAGAGTTTAGAATTTTTGGAATCAGTAATAGGAATAAAGAAAAAGAGTAATTAGAACTCAGAAGTTGTGTAAACTATGAAAAGAGAATAGTTTAGGTTTGGAGTTGCTTAGTCTTTCTGAATTAACTCTGGCATTACTGTCTTCTTTGCTTGTGAGTGATCTCTTCTATGGCAGGCTGAATGTGATCAACGCCATGGGCCATGGTCATTGATCTCCTCTGCTACAGATTGAACGCCATTGGCCGTGGTCATCCAATCTAACGAAGGGTGAAGCTCTAGTAGATCATTCTCCTGGCGATCCTACTCAAAACGCCACAGACAAGGTCGAATCTTCCAGATCAGAGGATGCTGCTTCTTTGGATTCTAGCCTATACCACGGAGACCCTAATCTCCTCAGAAATTGGCTGAACTGGTGTCTTGAGAAGTCCCCAACAAAGTCGTGGATTAGCCGTCTGAAAGATGTATAAACATAGCTGTTGTCTCGTGCTTTCCAGCCACGTATTCACACGAACCCAAGTAGACGCAGGTGTTTGTCAAGCACATTCATCTTAATCTGATGAACAGAGCTGATTGTCCCTGATCATCGTATTCACCATGTTGAAGAGTGAGTATACATCTTATATATAAATCAAACACGGATCGAAAAAGAAACAGTAATGCTTTTATTAATTCATAGGACTCAGCAGGGCTCCTCCGCTCAACCTAAGAGGTTTATAAACTCATACTGAAAGGAAAATACAATGATGAATTCAAAAATATACTAAATAATGGTGTAAAGTGTTCGAATAACATGAATTAAATCCCTTAAATACTAAACTAATGGCTAGTAAGTGTAAAGCAGCCTTTTTAGTGCTAAAATCCACTTATGGGGCCCACTTGGTGGGTGTTTGGGCTGAGCTTTGCTGAGATCCACGTGCTAGGAGGCCTTTAGGGCATGAAACGCTGGCTAAGGTCCTCTCTGGGCATTTGGATGCTGGACTCTGCTCCTTGGGCGCTGGACGCCAGAGAGAGGGCAGGAAGCTGGCGTTGGACGCTAATTTTGGGCCTTCTACTCTGAAGCAAAGTATGGACTATTATACATTGCTGGAAAACTCTGGAAGTCAACTTTTCACAGCCATTGAGAACGCTCCATTTTGGACTTCTGTAGCTCCAGAAAATCTCTTCCGAGTGCAACGAGGTCAGATCTGGACAGCAACTGCAATGTTTTCTCTGTCTTTGAATCAGACTATTGCTCCAACTCCTCAATTTCAGCCAAAAAATACCTGAAATGGTACAAAAACACACAAACTAAAAGTGGAATCCAAAAATATGAATTTATCACTAAAACCTGTAAAAACTTAATAAAACTAAATGAAACATGGTAAAAACTATATGAAAATAACATCAAAAAGCGTATAAAATATCCGCTCATCACAACACCAAACATAAACTGTTGCTTGTCCCCACGCAACTAAAAATAAAATAAGATGAAAAGAAAATTAGGATGCAATAAATCTCTGAGTTTCCAATGAAGCTCAGTTTCAATGAGATGAGCGAGACTTAGTGGCTTTTTGCTTCTGAATAGTTTTGGCATCTCACTATCCATTGAAAATCAGAATTGCTGGCATCATTAGGAACCTAGAATCCAGATGATATTATTAATTCTCCTAGTTCAGCTCTTTTTATTCTTGAACACAGCTTTCAGAGTCTTGGCCGTGACCCTAAGCACCTTGTTTTCCAGTGTTACCACCGGATACAATAATGCCACAGACACTTTAACTAAGTGAACCTTTTCAGATTGTGACTCAGCTTTGCTAGAGTCCCCAGATAGAGGTGTCCAGAGTTCTTAAGCACACTCTTTTTGCTTTGGACTGATGCACCACTATTTGGTGGTGCATTCTATGCTGAATTTATGGGATTTTATCACCCTTTTCCCACATTTATTCCGTGAAATAGCATGGTTTTGTATATTCTCGCTAATTTGTACTTAAGAGTGAAAACATACTTTTTAGGCCCTTAATTGGTTAAGTTTAATTCACCTTTGATTCCACTAGATGCCTTGATGTGTGTGTTAGTGATTTCAGGTTGAAAAGGCTAGGAATGGATCAAAGGAATAAAGAGAAAAGGATGCAAAGTAGAGAAATCATAGAAAATCAAGGATTTGGGATGCATTCATCGACGCGCACGTGCAACAGACGCGCACGCATGGAATGTGAAGTCGCCGCGTACGCGTACATGACGCATACGCATGGAAAGCTAATTGTCAAGCGATGCGTACGCGTGACCCACTCGTATGCGTCAATGCTCGCATGTGACTTCATTAAAGTGAAAACGCTGGGGGCGAATTCTCGGCTTTCCAGGCCCAAATCCAACTCATTTCTGAGCCTATTATATGCAGAAATAAAGAGGAGTCAAAGGGGGAGGGGGAGTCATAATTGAATTTTGGAGGGAATGCTTTAGTTAGAATTCTAGAGGGAGAAGCTCTCTCTTCTCTCTAGAATTAGGTTAGAGGTAGATTAGGATTTCTTAGATCTAGGTTTAATTCATGCTTTAATTTACTTTTCCTTTCCAATTTCTTGTTCTTCTACCTTTGCTTTCTCTAGTTTAGCATTTAATTCTTGTAATTGTTTACTTTATTGTTGATGCACTTTTGTTTCTTCTATTTCTCTTTTAATGCAATTTATGTTTCATGTTCTTTTATTATTGATTTGAATTGTTGTTGTCAATTTTCTTGCAATTAGTAGTTGCAGATTTATTTTTCTTGCAATTCTATCTTGCATTGCTTTTATGCCTTCCAAGTGTTTGACAAAATGCTTGGTTGGATTATAGAGTAGATTTTTCTCCTCTTGGCTTTGGTTGAGTAATTGGAGACTCTTCAATTATCAAACTCTTTTGTTGATTGATAATTGAAAGTTGCTAGTTGATTTGAATTTCACTAACTCTAGTCTTTCCTAGGAGTTGACTAGGACTTGAGGAATCAAATTGATTTGTCCTCTTGACTTTCTTTCATAGTTAGAGGTTGACTAAGTGGAAGCAATGGACAATTGATGTCACAATTGAGGAATATAATGAGGATAAGACTTCTAGTTCTCATTTCTTGTCAAGAGCTTTTTTAGCTATTAGTTTACCTCTTTTGTAATTTATCTTTCATGTCTCTTATCAAAACCCCAAAGATATTCAATCCATAACCAATAACAAGAACACTTCCCTGCAGTTCCTTTGAGAGACGACCCAAGGTTTGAATACTTTGGTTATTAATTTTAGGGGTTTGTTACTTGTGACAACCAAATTTTTGTATGAGAGGATTCTTTGTAGGTTTAGAAACTATACTAGCAACGAGATTTCATTTGTGAAATTCTTTACCATCAAAAATCCATTCATCATGGACCACAACTTTAACCACTCAATCTCAAGCTTTTCACTTGACACTTTCACGCCACAAGGACATGGTTAGGGACAGCTTAGTTGAGCCGCTTAGGCTAGGATTTTGTTTCCTTTAGGCCCTCCTAACCACTGATGCTCAAAGCCTTGGATCCTTTTACCATTGCCTTTTAGTTTAAAGAGCTAATAGCTTTTTCTTTCTTTTTTTTATTTTCTTTTCTTTTTTGCCAATTTTTTCGAAGAAATATGCTTTTTCTTTTTCTTTTGCTGCTTTTTCTTGCTTCAAGAATCAATTTTTAGATTTTTCAGATTATCAATAGTACTTTTCCTTCTTCTTCATTCTTTCAAGAGCCAGCATCCTAACATTCAACTTCAAATATGCACTGTTTATTCATACATTCAGAAAACTAAAGAAATGATTAACTATTCTTTATTGGAAAACTCGAAAATTTATGCATCTCAATTCTTCTAAAAAAAATCTACTATTTTGTTCATGTTTAATGATGATAAGAGGAATAATTTATAGCTAATTGGAAAAATAAAAATTAATTAATTACTACTAATGCTTATGTAATCCTAAAAATTAAAAGACATAAAATAAAAAACTTAATTACTACTAGTGATCATGTAACCTAAAATGATACATACGAATTAAAATAACAGAAATATGAAAATCAAGAATTAGAATAGCTACAGAGTTGAAACTCAACAACCTTCAACTTAAGGGATGCTGGGCTCTTTAGGTTGTGAGATGCATGGCTCTTCAACTTGAGGGGCACTGGGCTCTTCAAGGGAGAGCTTCTGGCGCTTCAGCTCCTCCAGCTCACGCCCTTGCTTCTCCTGCTCCTTGATCAGTTTGCAAATCATGCTAGTCTGATCTTTCTACTCCTCTCCGAGCTGATCAAAATTTCTCTGCAAGTGTATTACAGACGCCTTTAGTTGATCCCAATACTCCAATAGAGGGATGTCTTAGGGAGGCTCAGGTGCCTTCCTTTTGAGTTGATCGTCTTCTATCTTGGAGCTTTCCATCACCTGCTTGGTGATTAGTTTTTCCACTGGAATAAAGTGGTCTGATAGGATCATAACCTTAGCCTCTTAGCATAGGCGAAAGATAAGATTTGGATAAGCTAGCATTGCATTAGTGGACACGCTATTTGCCAGCTTGTAAATCTCATGGGGGATTATTTGGTGGACTTTCACCTCATTTCCCATCATGATGCAGTGAATCATCACAGCTTTTGCGATGTTGACTTCAGAGCGGTTACTTGTGGGGAGTATAGAACGCCCAATGAAGTCTAGCCATCCTCTAGCAATAGGCTTGAGGTTGGCGCTTTTTAGCTGGCATGGCTCTCCTTTTGTAATCTCAATCCATTGAGTTCCGGGCAGGTATATGCCCTCTAGGACTTGATCTAGCTTTTGGTTAGCTACAACCCTTCTGTTGTATGACTCACGGTCATCCTTTTGTAGAGGTAGTTTGAAGATCTCTCTCACCCTGTCCAGGTGAAAGTACATGATCTTCCCTCTAACCATGGTGCGAAAATAATGGAAGGTTGTTCCATCTTTCTTTTTCTTATCTGTCATCCACAGATTTGCATAGAATTCCCGAATAATGTTGTATCCAACATTTAATTCAGAATTACTTAGAATTTCCCAGCATCTCCTTCGAATCTGCTCTTGGATCTCCGGGTATTCTTTTTCTCCAAGGTTGAATCCCACTTCAGGGATTACTGGCCTTTTACTCATTATCTTGTGATAATATTCTTCATGTTGCTTGGTAACGAATCGAACAGGTTTGAAAACAACTGTTGAGTTGTCTTCTTTCTTGTTCTTTAGGGTGGTCTTGCCACTTTTTGGAGCCATGGGATTGAATTCTTGATGAGAGAACAGGGCTCCTACCACACCAAACTCCATGCTGCCTTGCTGGCGTTTAAACCCCCAGAATGCTAGTATTCTGGCGTTTAACGCCAGGTTGATGCTCCCTTCAGGGCGTTAAATGCCCAGCCAGGGCCTCCTGGCTGGCGTTTAATGCCTGGCCTGCTGTCTCCATGGGTGTTTAAACGCCCAATTGCCTTCCCTTTCTGGCATTTAACGCCAAAAAAATCCTTACTCTAGGGTATTTTGTTTGCTGTTCTGCGTCATTCTGTCTCTATTAAAGCATTATAAATGATCACTAACATTAAAATTGACTTAAAATATAATAAAAAACTAATTAAAAATAAAAATAATTAAAATAGAAATAATTAGAGAATTAATAACATATAAGGAATCATTGGGTTGCCTCCCAACAAGTGTTTCTTTAATGTCTTTAGCTGGACTTCACTGTACTTAACTTAGTAATAGTGTTGAGCATCCTGGCTCTATATCACCTTCAAGGTAATGTTTGACCCTCTATCCATTGATAGTGAACCTTTTTTCTTTACCTTGAAGCTCTATATGCCCGTATGGTGATACACTAGTAATCACAAACGGTCCTGTCCTACGGGATTTGAGTTTCCTAGGGAACAATTTGAGTCTTGAGTTAAAGAGCATGACCTTCTATCCTGGTTCAAAGACTCTGGAAGTTAACTTTCTGTCATGCCACCTGTTTGCCTTTTCAAATGCATATAAGCGGAATTCATCCAACACATTCAGTTGGAGCAGCCATTTCTCTTCTGCTGCTTTAGCATCAAGGTTGAGGAATCTAGTAGTCCAGTAGGCCTTATGTTCTAGTTCTACTGGTAAATGACAGGACTTCCCATATACTAGCTGATATAGTGAAGTTCCAATGGGGGTTTTGAAAGCTTTTTTGTATGCCCACAGTGCATCATCAAGCTTTCTAGCCCAATCCTTTCTAGAAGTACATACTGGCCTCTCTAGGATTCGTTTTAGTTCTCTATTTGAGACTTCAGCTTGCCCATTTGTTTGGGGATGATACGGAGTTGCTACTTTATGGCGAACTTCGTAACGACTTAAGACAGAATCCAGCTGTCTGTTGCAGAAATGAGTATGTCTATCACTAATTAGTGTCCTAGGGACACCAAATCTGCTGAAGATATTCTTCTGGAGGAACTTCATTACTACTCTTGTGTCATTAGTGGGTGTTGCTATTGCTTCAACCCATTTAGACACATAATCTACTGCCACAAGGATATAGTTGTTTGAGTATGAAGGCGGGAATGGTTCTATGAAATCTATGCCCCATACGTCAAACAACTCAATCTCTAGGATTCCTTGCTGAGGCATACAGTGACCATCAGGGAGATTACGAGCTCTTTGGCAATTATCACAGTTACAGACGAACTCTCTAGAATCCTTAAAGAGAGTAGGCCAGTAAAAGCCACTTTGGAGTACCTTGGTAGCTGTCTGCTCATCTCCAAAGTGTCCTCCATAGTCAGGGCAATGGCAATCCCAAAGAATTTTCTGTGCCTCTTCTTCAGACACCCAATGTTATATTATTCCATCCGAGCATCTCTTAAAGAGATATGGCTCATCCCATAGATAATACTTGGCATCATGCATGAGTCTCCGGGCTTGCTGCCAGGTAAATTCCTTGGGAATGAACTGTATAGCCTTGTAATTTGCAATGTCTGCGAACCAAGGTATTGTCCGGATGGCATATAGTTGCTCATCTGGGAAGGATTCGGATATGTCAGTAGAGGGAGAAGAGGTCCCTACTACTGGCTCAATCCGGTACAAGTGATTAGCCACCTGATTTTCTGTCCCTTTTCTGTCTCTAATTTCTATATCAAACTCTTGCAGGAGTAATACCCATCTTAGAGTCCTGCTTAGTGAGCAGATACTTTAGAGCAGCATGGTCAGTATAGATAATGACCTTAGATCCTACTAGGTAGGATCTGAACTTGTCAATGGCATAAACCACTGCAAGTATCTCCTTTTCTGTAGTAGTGTAGTTTTTTTGTGCATTATTTAATATGCGACTAGCATAATAAATGACATGTAAAAGCTTGTCATGTCTTTGCCCTAGGACTGCGCCAATTTCATGATCACTGGCATCACACATTAGCTCAAATAGTAAGTCCCAGTTGGGTGCAGAGATGATAGGAGCAGTGACAAGCTTGGCTTTCAGAGTTTCAAAGGCATGCAGGCATTCTTGGTCAAAGATGAAGGAAACATCAGTGGCCAAGAGATTACAAGGAGTTTTGCGATTTTAGAAAAATCTTTTATGAAGTGCGTATAAAATTCTGCATATCCTAGGAAGCTTCTGATTGCCTTTACATTAGTGGGTGGAGGCAAGCGTTCAATCACTTCCACCTTAGCTTGATCCACTTCTATCCCCTTATTTGAGATCCGATGTCCAAGAACAATGCCTTCAGTTACCATGAAGTGGCATTTCTCCCAATTCAGAACTAGGTTTGTTTCATGGCATCTTTTTAGGACCAGAGTCAGATGATCAAGACAGGAGTCAAATGAGTCTCCATAAACAGAGAAGTCATCCATGAGTACTTCAAGAAACTTCTCTATCATATCAGAGAAGATGGATAACATACATCTCTGAAAGGTGGCAGGTGCATTGCACAAGCCAAATAGCATTTGCCTATAAGCAAACATGCCAGATGGGCATGTGAATGCTGTTTTCTCTTGACCCTGTGGATCCACTACTATTTGATTGTATCCGGAATATCCTTCCATGAAACAATAAAAAGCATGTCTTGCTAGTCTTTCTAGCATCTGGTCAATGAATGGTAAAGGAAAATGATCCTTTCTAGTGGCGTCATTGAGTCTTCTACAGTGAATGCACATTCGCCACCCTGTAATTGTCTTTTTAGAGATCAGTTCATTCTTTTCATTATGAACAACTGTCATGCCTCCCTTCTTAGGAACAACTTGGACAGGGCTCACCTAGGGGCTATCAGAAATAGGATAAATGATTCCAGCCTCCCAAAGTTTAGTGACTTCCTTCTGCACTACTTCCTTCATAGCTGGATTCAATCGTCTTTGTTGTTGCACCACTGGTTTGGCATTATCCTCCAGCAGGATTTTGTGCATGCATCGGGCTAGGCTAATGCCCTGAAGGTCACTTATAGACCACCCAAGGGCGGTTTTATGTGCTTTAAGCACTTGAATTAGTGCTTCTTCTTCCTGTGGCTCTAAGGCAGAGCTTATGATTACAGGATAGTTGTCTCCATCTCCCAGAAATGTATATTTCAGGGAAGATAGTAATGGCTTAAGCTCAAGCTTTGGAGGCTTCTCCTTTTCCTTAGAGGTTTCCAGAGGTTCTTTTGAATTAGGCTGAGTATCATCAAGGATATCTTTCACCCCTTCCTTGAGGCTTTTGGCCATGTTGACCTCTTCCACCAAAGAATCAATAAGATCAATTATCGTGCATTCCTCAAGGATGTCTGAATGTTGCATAGCTTTGATAGCATTCAGTACAAACTTTTTCTCATTGACTCTTAGGGTTACTTTCCCTTTCTCAACATCAATGAGGGTCCGTCCTGTAATTAGGAAGGGTCTTCCTAGGATAAGGGATGCACTCTTCTGCCCTTCCATGTCCAACACCATAATGTCAGTGGGAAACGCAAATGGTCCAACCTTGACAATCATGTCTTCAATTACTCCTGATGGTATCTTAATGGAACCATCAGCAAGTTGAAGGCATATGCGGGTTGGTTTGACTTCATCAGTCAAACAAAGCTTCTTTATTAATGAAGCAGGTATTAAGTTGATGCTTGCTCCAAGGTCACATAGAGTTGTCCAAATGCCATGAGTGTTGGAAAGGGGTTACCAGCTTGCTTAGGAAGGTTGTTATCAGTCTGTGACTGACCTCTCTTGCTAGGGCATTCAACCCCCTTGTTGCTGCCCTCTTCCTGGCATTCAACGCCAGGGACACTGCCCTCTTATTGGTGTTCAACGCCAAGGGTGCTGCCTCCTTGGGTGTTTGAATGCCCACTCTCTGCCTTTTCCTGGCGTTCAACGCCAAGAGTGATACCTCCTTGGGTGTTTGAACGCCCAAAGCTATCTTGTGCAGAGACCTGGGTTCCCTTCTCATTGTACTGAGGTTATGTGTTTAAGGATTTCCCACTCCTCAGTTGAATAGCCTGGCATTCATCTGTTATCTGCTTAGATAACTGCTGCCTTGTTTGACCCAGCTGGGCTTCTACATTCCTATTAGAAGCCTGAGTTTCTCGCAAAGCCTCTTGTAAGTCCCGTAATTGCTGGGCAAGGGCGTGCAGCTTCTGAGTCAATGGGCCATCCTGTTCTAGAGGGTTAGGTTCAGTAGCTACTGCCTTAACTTCTCCTTTTATAGAAGTCTCAGTAGCTAAGTACAGATGTTGATTAATGGCAACTGATTTCAATGAGCTCTTGAGCTTCTTGAATGATCTTTGTTATATGTATGGAGCCACCAACAGAGTGGGCCAAAGACATTCTAGCCATGTCAGAAAGTCCATAGTAGAAGATGTCTAACTGTACCCATTCTGAAAATATTTCAGTGGGACAGTTTCTTAGCATCCTCCTATACCTTTCCCAAGCATCATAAAAGGATTCACCATCTCCTTGTTTGAAGCCTTGGACGTCCAGCCTCAGCTGGGTCATCTTCCTTGGGAGAAAGTATTGATTTAAAAAACTTGTCCACTAACTGTTTCCAAGTTTTCAACCTGGCTTTAGGCTGGTTATCCAACAACCTTTTTGCTTGATCCTTTACAGCAAAAGGAAAGAGCAATAATCTGTAGACATCTTGATCTACTCCCTCACTGTGTACTGTGTCAGCAATCTTTAAAAAATCTGTCAGGAACTCTGTAGGTTCTTCTTGAGGGAGCCCAGAATACAGGCAGTTTTGCTGCACTAGAGTAATAAGTTGAGGGTTCAATTCAAACCTACTTGCTTTGATGTGAGGTATGCTAATACTTATTCCATAGAAGTCAGTAGTGAGATTTGTATAAGATCTCAGAGTTCTTCTGAACTCTTCATTTCCATTTGGGTTTATGATGGAGAAAGGTAGAAGATGAAGTAGGGTAGAAGAGGAGGAAGAAGAAATAGAAGTAGAAGAGATGAATAAGAATTAAAATATTTTTATTTTTATTTTATTTATTTATTTAATCTGAAATTAAATTTAATTAATTAAAAAGAATTTAAATAGTAATTATTAAATTTTGAAATTAGAAGAGAGAGAAGAAAAAGAGAATTTTCGAAAATTAGAGAGAAGAAGTTAGTTAGGAAGTTTTGAGAGAGGAGAGAGAGAAGATAAGTAACTAATTAAAAAGAGATTTGAATTTAAGAATTGAAATTTGAAAATTAAAATTTAGATTTTGAAATTTGAATTTTTAATTTTGAAATTTGACCAGATTTAATTTTAAAAATTGAAATTTAAAATTTAAATTTTGGATTTTGAAATTGAATTTTAAAATTTTAAATTTAAATTTTTGAATTTTGAAATTTGAAATTTGAAATTAGAAAAAGATAAGATAAGATAGGAAATAAAAAAGATAAGATTTTGAAATTTGATTTTGAAAAAGATTTAATTTTAAAAATTGAAAATTGTAATTTAAATTTTGGATTTTGAAATTGAATTTTAAATTTAATTTTTTGAATTTTGAAGGTTGAAATTTGAAATTAGAAAAAGATAAGATAAGATAGGAAATTAAAAAGATTTGAAAAAGATATTAAAAAGATAAGATTTTGAATATTGATAAGGATATAATTTTTGAAAAAGATATGATTTTTTTTTTTGAAAAGATTTGATTTTTGAAAATTGAAAACTAAGATAAGATAAAAATTTAAAATTGAAATTTGAATTTTTAGTTTAAAATTTTGAAAATTACTTAAAAGATAAGATAGAAAAGATAATTTTTTTATTTTTGAATTTAATGAGGAAAGAGAAAAATAAGTAAAAAGACACAAGGCTTAAAATTTTTTAGATCTAGCACCCCTAATTTTCGAAAATTTTGGAGGGAAACACAAAGGGACACCAAACTTAAAAATTTTAAGATCAAAACACAAAAAAGACTCAAGAGCACTTTGAAGACTAACAAGAACACGAAGAATAAGACCCAAGAACTTTAAAGAACACAAGAACAAACAAAGAAAACCAAACTTAAAATTTTTAGAAAACAAAACATATATTTTCGAAAATTAAAAGAGAATAAACAAGAAGACACCAAACTTAAAGAATTGAAACATGATTTAAACAAAGAAAAACTATTTTTGAAAAGTTTTTGAAAGGAAGATACCAAAAAAATCGAAAATTGCTGTAAGAACAAAAACAAAGACTCAAAGAACACAAAAATTTAACCAAGAACAAAATAAAAGACTCAAATACCAAACTTAAAATTTGAAACAAGACTCAAACAAAAAGACACAAATTTTGAAAAATTTTTAGAAAAATGACTCAAAAATTTAGAAAACTACCTGTGACACAAGCAACAAGACTCAAACTAAGAACAAAGATTAAACAAAGAAAAGAAAAAAAAAATTTTGAAAAGGTTTTTAAATTTTTGGAAAAAAAGAAGAATAAAATAAAAATAAAAGACTCAATCAAAATAATAAAAAAACTCAATTAAAAATGATTAAGAAATAAAGTACCTGATCTAAGAAGCAAGACAATCCTTTAGTTTGTCCAAACTCAACAATCTCTGGCAACGGCGTCAAAAACTTGGTAGCACGAATCCCCACACCTTCGTACTGTTGTACCAGCAAGTGCACTGGGTCGTCCATGTAATACTTGAGCGAGTCAGGGTCGATCCCACGAGGATTGTGGTTTGAAGCAAGCTATGGTTATTCTGCAGGTCTTAGTCAGGTAGATCAAGAGGTTGTTGGATCACAGAGTTTAAGATTTTTGGAATTAGTAATAGTAATAAAGAGAAATAGTAATTAGAACTCAGAAATTGTGTAAACTATGAAAAGAGAATAGTTAAGGTTTGGAGTTGCTTAGTCTTTCTGAATTAACTTTGGCATTACTGTCTTCTTCGCTTGTGAGTGATCGCTTCTATGGCAGGCTGTATGTGATCAACACCATGGGCCGTGGTTATTGATCTCCTCTGCTACAGATTGAACGCCATTGGCTGTTGTCATCCAACCTGACGAAGGGTTAAGCTCTAGCAGATCATTCTCCTGGAAATCCTACTCAAAATGCCATAGAAAATGTCAAATCTTCTGGATCAGAGGATGTTGCTTCTTTGGATTCTAGCCCATACCACGGAGACCCTAATCTCCCCAGAAATTAGCTGATCTAGTGTCTCGAAAAGTCCCCAACGAAGTCGTGGATTAGCCGTCTGAGAGATGTATAAACATAGTTGTTGTCTCGTACTTTCCAGTCACGTATTCACACGAACCCAAGTAGACGCGGGTGTTTGTCAGGCATGTTCGTCTTTGTATGATGAACAGAGCTGATTGTCACTAATCATCCTATTAACCATGTTGAAGAGTGAGTATACATCTTAGAAATAAATCAAACACGGATCGAAGAAGAAACAATAATACTTTTATTAATTCATAGGACTCTGCAGGGCTCCTCCTCTCAACCTCTGAGGTTTAGAAACTCATATTGAAAGAAAAATACAATGATGAATTCGAAAATATGCTGAATGATGGTGTAAAGTGTTCGAATAACATGAATTAAATCCCTTAAATACTAAACTAATGACTAGTAAGGGTAAAGTGGTGGCCGAAATTACAATCACACTTTTGCAACTCCGCACAACTAACTAGCAAGTGCACTGGGTCGTCCAAGTAATACCTTACGTGAGTAAGGGTCGATCCCACGGAGATTGTTGGCTTGAAGCATGCTATGGTTATCTTGTAACTCTTAGTCAGGATATCAATAATTCTCAGATTTAATTGTAAAAAGTAAAAGAACATGAAATAAATACTTGTTATGCAGTAATGAAGAACAGGTTGAGGCTTTGGAGATGCTTTGTCTTCTGAATCTCTGCTTTCCTACTATCTTCTTCTTCATGCATGCAAGGCTTCTTCCATGGCAAGCTTTATGTTGGGCATCACCGTTGTTAATGGCTACTTCCCGTCCTCTCAGTGAAAATGTTCCAAATGCGCTGTCACCGCACGGCTAATCAGCTGTTGGTTCTCGATCATGTTGGAATAGGATCCATTGATCCTTTTGCGTCTGTCACACACCCAACACTCGCGAGTTTGAAGCTCATCACGGTCATCCCTTTCCAGATCCTACTCGGAATACCACAGACAAGGTTTAGACTTTTCGGATCTCAGGAATGGCCGCCAGTAATTCTAGCCTATACCACGAAGGTTCCAATCTTAGATTAGAAACCCAAGAGATACACATTCAAGCTTGATTGCATGTAGAACAGAGGTGGTTGTCAGGCACGCGTTCATAGGTGAGAATGATGATGATTGTCATGGATCATCACATTCATCAGGTTGAAGTGCGAATGGATATCTTAGAATAGAAGCAAGCGTGGTAGAATGGAAAATAGTAGTAATTGCATTAATTCATGAAGAACAGCAGAGCTCCTCACCCCCAACAATGGGGTTTAGAGACTCATGTCGTATAAGATACAATATGAAACGTGTAGAATGTCATGAGGTACAAGATGAATCACTAAAAGTAGTTTTTATAGTAAATTGGTGACCTAGGGTTACAGAAAATGAGTAAGCAAGGGTGTTTAGTGTAAAAATCCACTTCCGGGGCCCACTTGGTGTGTGCTTGGGCTGAGCATTGAAGATTTCTTATGTAGAGACTTTTCTTGGAATTAAACGCCAGCTTTTGTGCCAGTTTGGGCGTTTAACTCTAGCTTTTGTGTGAGTTCTGGAGTTAAACGCCAGAATTCTTAAGCTGACTTGGAACGCCTGTTTGGGCCATCAAATCTCGGGAAAAGTATAAACTATTATATATTTCTGGAAAGCCCAGGATGTCTACTTTCCAACGCATTTGAGAGCGCGCCAATTGGCCTTCTGTAGCTCAAGAAAATCCACTTCGAGTGTAGGGAGGTCAGAATCCAACAGCATTTGCAGTCCTTTTTCAGCCTCTGAATCAGATTTTTGCTCAGGTCCCTTAATTTCAGCCAGAAAATACCTGAAATCACAGAAAACTTTTAAAAGAAGAGAATATACAATGAATTCCAAAAACATCTATGAAGATCAGTATTAATTAGATCAGCGGGGCTTTTAGCTTTTTGCCTCTGAATAGTTTTGGCATCTCACTTTATCCTTTGAAGTTCAGAATGATTGGCTTCTATAGGAACTCAGAATCCAGATAGTGTTATTGATTCTCCTAGTTAAGTATGTTGATTCTTGAACACAGCTACTTTATGAGTCTTGGCCGTGACCCTAAGCATTTTATTTTCCAGTATTATCACCGGATACATAAATGCCACAGACACATAACTGGGTGAACCTTTTCAGATTGTGACTCAGCTTTGCTAGAGTCCCCAATTAGAGGTGTCCAGAGCTCTTAAGCACACTCTTTTTGCTTTGGACCATGACTTTAACCGCTCAGTCTCAAGTTTTCATTTGACACCTTCACGCCACAAGCACATGGTTAGGGATGGCTTGGTTTAGCCGCTTAGGCTAGGATTTTATTCCTATGGGCCCTCCTATCAACTGATGCTCAAAGCCTTGGATCCTTTTTATTACCCTTGCCTTTTGGTTTAAAGGGCTATTGGCTTTTTCTGCTTGCTCTCTTTTTTTCTGTTTTTTTCCTTTTTCTTTCTTTTTTTCGCATTTTTTTCTGCAAGCTTTCTATTCACTTCTTTTTCTTGCTTCAAGAATCAATTTTATGATTTTTCAGATCATCAAATAACACTTCTCTTTTTTCATCATTCTTTCAAGAGCCAACAATTTTAATATTCATAAACAACAAATTCAAAAATGTGCACTGTTCAAGCATTCATTCAGAAAACAAGAGTATTGCCACTACATCAAAATAATTAAACTGTTTTAAAATTCGAGATTCATGTACTTCTTTTTCTTTTTCAATTAAGAGCATTTTTTTCATTTAAGAAAGGTGATGGATTCATGGAGCATTCATAGCTTTAAGACATAAACTTTAAATTTTATTGATTGTGGACTAAAAATAAGACTAAAAAATACATATAAGAGCAGACCCATAATAATAGAAGATAGAAAATTAAAAGCAGAAAAAATGAATGACTCTTAAAATAGACTCTTAATAATAAAGGTTATCACAGAGTTAGGACTCAACAACCTTGATTTTGAGAAGTGGATGCTCCCTCAATCTGTGGGGTGCTTGGTCCTTCAGGGAAGAGCTTCTGGCGTTTCAGCTCCTGTAGCTCACGCCCCTGCTTCTCCTGTTCCTTCAGCAGTTTGCAGAGCATGCAGTTTTGATTTTGCTGTTCTTCCTTAAGTTGTTCCATAGCTTCTTGCAGCTTGGTAATAGATGCTTCTACGCGGGTCCAATAGTCAATTTCAGGAATTTCTGGGAGGAACTCCTGCGCCCTCCTTTTTATGGAGTTGTCTTGCACTTGTCCTTTCATTGACTTCTTGGTGATTAGGTGTTCAATTGGGATGAATTCATCTACTCCCATCCTCACCCCAGTATCTTTACATAGTAGAGAAATTAAGCCTGGGTAGGCTAGTTTGGCTTCAGTGGAGTTCTTGTTTGCAATTGTGTAAATCTCACAAGAAATCAGATAATGAATCTCCACTTCTTTCCCCAGCATAATATAATGAATCATCACTGTTCTTTTGACAGTGACCTCAGAGCGGTTGATAGTGGGCAATATAGAACGCCCAATGAAGTCCAACCAGCCTCTTGCAACTGGTTTGAGATCTCCCCTCTTGAGTTGGTTTGGGACACCTTTTGAATTGGTTATCCACTTAGTTCCAGGGAGGCATATGTCCTCTAGAACTTGATCCAACCCCTTATCTACTCTCACCATTCTCCTATTAAAGGACTCTAGATCATCTTGTAGTTGAGGCAGTTTGAAAACCTCTCTTATTTTGTCCAGATGGAAGTAAATAATCCTCCCTCTGACCATAGTTTGGTAGGTGTGAAAGGCGGTTCCAGTTATTCTCTGCTTATCTGTTAGCCACAGATTTGAGTAGAATTCCTGAACCATGTTTCTTCCAACCTTTGTCTCAGGATTGGCTAGAATTTCCCATCCTCTGTTTTGAATTTGCTCTTGGATCTCCGGATATTCATCTTCTTTCAAATTGAATTTAACTTTCGGGATCACTGACCTCAGACCTATTATTTTGTGGTAATGGTCTGCATGCTCTTTGGTTAAGAACCTCTCTTGATTCCAAAGACTCTTTGGAGTATTCTCTTTCTTGCCTCTTGAATTGGTTTATTTTCCCTTAGGTGCCATGATCTTGATGAGTCTTAGCTCAGTGATCACGGAAAAACACACCAAACTTAGAGGTTTGCTTGCCCTCAAGCAAAAGAAAGGAAAGGGGAGAGAGAGGAGAAGAGCCAAATTCGAATGGTGGAGAGGAGGGGATGGTCGAATGTATATTTATAGAAGGAGGGGAGGGATTTCAAAAAATTTGAAAGAGATATGACATAGAAATATGATGGGTGGAAGAAAATAAAATCATGATATGAAAAAGATGAGATTTGTAATTAAAAAAGATATAAAGATGTTAAATCTGAAAATTTGGTTATGCATCTAAGAAATAAGAGATGATATGATGAGTTGAAAAAGATTTGGAAAGAAACTAAGAGGATAATTGAGTTTTTGAAAAGATTTGGGAAGGATTTGAAAAAAATTAAAAAGAGATTTAGAAAATTGTTGAATTTTGGAAAATTGAGGGTGAATGATGAAATTTTGAAACATGTTTATGTAGAAAATTATGAGTCAAAACATGAAAATTTAAAAAAAATTTGAAGTTGGAAACAAAATCTCCTCCCCCTGCCTTTCTGGCGTTAAACGCCCAGAATAGTATCCATTCTGGCGTTTAACGCCCAATTGTTGGCCATTATGGGCGTTTAACGCCCAGCCAGGTACCCTGGCTGGCGTTAAATGCAAGAAACCTCTTTATCACTGGGTGTTTTTCTGAATGCCCAGGATGCTGCAATTCTGGTATTAAACGCCCAGAATGGTACCCATTCTGGCGTTTAACACCCAAAATGGTACCTTTACTGGCGTTTTCTTGCCAGCAAGCTCCTTTTTTCTGCTTTTTGCACTGAATCCTTCTGTAACTCTGTGAATTCCTTCAATTTTGATGATTAACCATTGAAGAAAAATGTATATCAAACTTCTACAAGTATTAATTAAAACAAATAACTTGCTACTGGATGGGTTGCCTCCCAGCAAGGGCTTCTTTATTGTCTTTAGCTGGACCTTTACTGAGCTTCATTCAAGCCTCAGTTTTGAGCATTCTTGCTCAAAATTGCTTTCAAGATAATGTTTGATTCTCTATCCATTAAAAATGAACTTTTTGTCAGAATCAATATCTTGAAGCTTAACATATCCATATGGTGACACTCCTGTAATTACATATGGTCCCCTCCACCGGGATTTTAATTTCCTGGGGAATAATCTGAGCCTAGAGTTGAACAGCAGAACGTTTTGTCCTGGCTCAAAGACTCTGGATGACAATTTCTTGTCATGCCACTTTTTTACTTTTTCCTTATAAATTTTTGCATTTTCAAAAGCATTGAGTCTGAACTCCTCTAGCTCATTTAGCTGGAGCAATCTTTTCTCACCAGCTAACTTAGCATCCAGGTTTAGGAATCTGGTTGCCCAGTAGGCTTTATGTTCCAGTTCCACGGGCAGATGACAGACCTTGCTATACACAAGCTAATATGGAGAGGTTCCTATAGGAGTCTTGAATGCTGTTCTGTATGCCCACAGAGCATCATCCAAGCTCTTTGCCTAATCCTTTCTACGGGCAATTACAGTCCGTTCCAGGATTCTCTTTAGTTCTCTATTAGAGACTTCAGCCTGCCCATTTGTCTGTGGATGATACGTGGTGCACGAAATTGTGATGTCCAGGCTCAAACTATTCCTGGCACGTGAGCAACTTGGTACGTGTAATCGTGATTACACATTCATGATTTGTCACAACTTCGATACAACTAACCAGCAAGTGCACTGGGTCGTCCAAGTAATACCTTACGTGAGTAAGGGTCGAATCCCACGGAGATTGTTGGTATGAAGCAAGCTATGGTCACCTTGTAAATCTCAGTCAGGCAGATATAAAGTGATAATGGTGTTTTCGAATATTATATAGTAAAATAGGGATAGAGATACTTATGTAATTCATTGGTAAGAATTTCAGACAAGCGAATGGAGATACTTTTCGTTCCTCTGAACCTCTGCTTTCCTGCTATCTTCATCCAATCAGTCTTACTCCTTTCCACGGCTGGCTGTATGCAAGGGCATCACCGTTGTCAGTGGCTACATCCCCTCCTCTCAGTGAAAGATATGCTCACATGCTCTGTCACAGCACGGCCAATCATCTGTCGGTTCTCGATCATGCTGGAATAGGATTCACCCTCCTTTTGCGTCTGTCATTAACGCCCAGCACTCGCGAGTTTGAAGCTCGTCACAGTCATTCAGTCATTGAATCCTACTCGGAATACCACAGACAAGGTTTAGACTTTTCGGATTCTCTTGAATGCCGCCATCATTCTAGCTTACGCCACGAAGATTCCGGTTAGGAGATCTAAGAGATATTCATTCTAGCTTATTTCATGTAGAACGGAAGTGTTTGTCAGGCACGCGTTCATAAGGGAGAAGGATGATGAGCGTCACACATAATCATCACCTTCATCATGTTCTTGGGTGCGAATGGATATCTTAGAAGCGAAATAAGAAGAATTGAATAGAAAACAGTAGTACTTGCATTAATCTTTGAGGAACAGCAGAGCTCCACACCTTAATCTATGGAGTGTAGAAACTCTACCGTTAAAAATACATAAGTGAAGGTCCAGGCATGGCCGAGATGGCCAGCCCCCTGAAACGTGATCAAAGGATCATAAGGTAATCCAAAGATGCCTAATACAATAGTAAGAGGTCCTATTTATAATAAACTAGCTACTAGGGTTTACATGAGTAAGTATTTGATGCATAAATCCACTTCCGGGGCCCACTTGGTGTGTGTTTGGGCTAAGCTTAAGTGTTGCACGTGCAGAGGCCATTTGTGGAGTTGAACGCCAGTTTTTGTGCCAGTTTGGGCGTTCAACTCTGGTTTTGGATCCTTTTCTGGCGCTGGACGCCAGATTTGGGCAGAGAGCTGGCGTTGAACGCCAGTTTACGTCATTTATTCTTGGCCAAAGTATGGACTATTATATATTGCTGGAAAGCCCTGGATGTCTACTTTCCAACTCAATTAAAAGCGCGCCATTTCGAGTTCTGTAGCTCTAGAAAATCCACTTTGAGTGAAGGGAGGTCAGAATCCAACAGCATCAGCAGTCCTTTTTCAACCTTTGAATCTGATTTCTGCTCAAGTCCCTCAATTTCAGCCAGAAAATACCTGAAATCACAGAAAAACACACAAACTCATAGTAAAGTCCAGAAATGTGAATTTAACATAAAATCTATTAAAAACATCCCTAAAAGTAACTAGATTCTACTAAAAATATACTAAAAATAATGCCAAAAAGCGTATAAATTATCCGCTCATCACAACACCAAACTTAAATTGTTGCTTGTCCCCAAGCAACTGAAAATCAAAATAGGATAAAAAGAATAGAATATACTATAAATTCCAAACTATCAATGAAACAGAGCTTCAATCATATGAGCGGGACTTATAGCTTTTTGCCTTTTGAATAGTTTTGGCATCTCACTTTATCCTTTGAGGTTCAGAATGATTGGCATCTGTAGGAACTTCAGATTTCGAATAGTGTTATTGACTCTCCTAGTTCAGTATGATGATTCTTGAACACAGCTTCTTTATGAGTCTTGGCCGTGGCCCTAAGCACTTTGTTTTCCAGTATTACCACCGGATACATAAATGCCACAGACACATAATTGGGTGAACCTTTTCAGATTGTGACTCAGCTTTGCTAAAGTCCCCAATTAGAGGTGTCCTGGGTTCTTAAGCACACTCTTCTTTTGCTTTGGACCTTGACTTTAACCGCTCAGTCTCAAGTTTTCACTTGACACCTACATGCCACAAGCACATGGTTAGGGACAGCTTGGTTTAGCCGCTTAGACCAGGATTTTATTCCTTTAGGCCCTCCTATCCACTGATGCTCAAAGCCTTGGGATCCTTTTTATTTGCCCTTGCCTTTTGGTTTTAAGGGTTATTGGCTTTTTCTGCTTGCTTTTTCTTTTTCTTTCTATTTTTTTTTCGCCTATTTTTTTCTCTTTTTTTTTTCTGCAAGCTTTGTTCTTTGCTGCTTTTTCTTGCTTCAAGAATTATTTTTATGATTTTTCAGATTATCGAATAACATGTCTCCTAGTCATCATTCTTTCAAGAGCCAACATATTTAACATTCTTAAACAACAACTTCAAAAGACATATGCACTGTTCAAGCATACATTCAGAAAACAAGAAGCATTGTCACCACATCAATATAATTAAACTAAGTTCAAGGATAAATTCGAAACTCATGTACTTCTTGTTCTTTTGAATTAAAACATTTTTCATTTAAGAGAGGTGATGGATTCATAGGACATTCATATCTTTAAGACAAGGTTACTAACTACTAATGATCATGTAATGAAGACACTAACACAGATAAGCACATAACATAGAAAATGAAAAACAGAAGAAATAAGAACAAGGAATGAATCCACCTTAGTAATGGTGGCGTTTCCTTCTTGAGGAACTAATGATGTCCTTGAGCTCTTCTATGTCTCTTCCTTGTCTTTGTTGCTCCTCCCTCATTGCTTTTAGATCTTCTCTGATTTCATGAAGGATGATGGAGTGCTCTTGATGTTCCACCCTTAGTTGCTTCCAATAATTGTGTGGAAGAAAATGTATCCCCTGAGGTATCTCAGGGATCTCTTGATTTGCAGTCAAATGTTCTACCACTGAGCTATAGACCCTTGATGGAAGCTTTTGTCTTCCCTTTCCTCTTTCTAGAGGTTTCTCTGGCCTTAGGTGCCATCAATGGTTATGGAAAAAACAAAAAAGCTATGCTTTTACCACACCAAACTTAGAATGTTGCTCGCCCTCGAGCAAAAGAAGAAAGAATAGAAGAAGAAGAGGATATGGAGGAGATGGATGGCTGTGTGTATTCGGCCATATGGGTGGGATTGGGTGGGGAAGAGATGTTGAATTTTTGAAGGTAAGTGGGTGTATGGGTGTGAGTGGTAAATGGAAGACAGAAGGGATGAGTGTTTATTGGGAATAGAGGATGATTGAGAAGAGAGAAGAGAGTGAGTGAAGGTAGGTGGGGATCCTGTGGGGTCCACAGATCTTGGGGTGTCAAGGCATTTAGATCCCTGCACCAATTTAGGCATGCAAAATGCCCTTGCACACAACTCTGGGCGTTCAGCGACAGGTTGGTGCCCATTTTGGGCGTTCAACGCCCCTTTGCTGCCATTTCTGGCGTTGAACGCCAGAACCATGCTTGTTCTGGGCGTTCAGCGCCAGGATGCTCCCATTCTGGGCGTTCAGCGCCAGAACTATGCTCTGTTCTGGCGTTTGAACGCCCGGCAGATGCTCCTCCAGGGTGTGATTTTTCTTCTGCTGTTTTTGATTCCGTTTTTGATTTTTTTGTTTATTTTGTGACTCCACATGATCATGAACCTAAGAAAACATGAAAAACAATAAAAATAAGAATTAGATAAACATTGGGTTGCCTCCCAACAAGCGCTTCTTTAATGTCAATAGCTTGACAGTGGGCTCTCATGGAGCCTCACAGATGTGCAGAGCTTTGTTGAGACTCTCCAACACCAAACTTAGAGTTTGGATATGGGAGTTCAACACCAAACTTAGAGTTTGGTTGTGGCCTCCCAACACCAAACTTAGAGTTTGACTGTGGGGGCTCTGGTTGACTCTGCTTGGAGAGAAGCTTTTTCTGCTTCCTCTCCATGGTTGCAGAGGGAGATCCTTGAGTTTTGAATACAAGGGAGTTCTCATTCCATTGAAGGACTATTTCACCTCTGTCAACATCAATCACAGCTCTTGCTGTGGCCAGGAAAGGTCTTCCTAGGATGATGGATTCATCCTCTTCCTTTCCAGTATCCAGGACTATGAAATCAGTAGGTATGTAAAGGCCCTCAACCTTTACTAATACATCTTCTACTTGTCCATAAGCCTGTTTTCTTGAGCTGTCTGCCATCTCTAATGAGATTTTAGCAGCTTGCACCCCATAGATTCCCAGTTTCTCTATTACAGAGAGGGGCATGAGGTTTATTCCTGAACCAAGGTCACACAGAGCCTTAAAGATCATGGTGCCTATGGTACAGGGTATTATGAACTTTCCAGGATCCTGTCTCTTCTGAGGCAATGTCAGTTGATCCAGATCACTTAGTTCATTGATGAACAAGGGAGGTTCAACTTCCCAAGCATCAATGCCAAATAATTTGGCATTCAGCTTCATGATTGCACCAAGAAACTTGGCAGTTTGCTCTTCAGTGACATCCTCATTCTCTTCAGAAGAGGAATACTCATCAGAGCTCATGAAGGGCATAAGGAGGTTCAATGGGATCTCTATAGTCTCTAGATGAGCCTCAGAGTCCTTTGATTCCCCAGAGGGAAGCTCCTTATTGATCACTGGACGTCCCTGGAGGTCTTCCTCCTTGGGATTCACGTCCTCTCCTCTCCTCACAGGTTCGGCCATGGCGCTTATGTCAATGGCCTTGCATTCTCCTTTTGGGTTCTCTTCTGTATTGCTTGGGAGAATACTAGGAGGGATTTCAGTGATCCTTTTACTCAGCTGGCCTACTTGTGCTTCCAAATTTCTAATGGAAGACCTTGTTTCATTCATGAAACTTACAGTGGCCTTGGACAGATCAGAGACTAAGTTTGCTAGATTAGAAGTATTTTGTTCAGAGTTCTCTGTCTGTTGCTGAGTTGATGATGGAAAAGGCTTGCTATTGCTAAACCTGTTTCTTCCACCATTATTAAAGCCTTGCTGGGGCTTTTGATCCTTCCATGAGAAATTTGGATGATTTCTCCATGTTGAGTTATAGGTGTTTCCATAAGGTTCACCTAAGTAATTTACCTCTGCTATTGCAGGGTTCTCAGGATCATAAGCTTCTTCTTCATGAGAAGCCTCTTGAGTACTGTTGGATGTAGCTTGCATTCCATGCAGACTCTGAGAAATCATATTGACTTGCTGAGTCAATATTTTATTCTGAGCCAATATGGCATTCAGAGTATCAACTTCAAGAACTCCCTTCTTCATAGGCGTCCCATTACTCACAGGATTCCTTTCAGAAGTGTACATGAACTGGTTATTAGCAACCATGTCAATGAGTTCTTGAGCTTCTGCAGGCGTTTTCTTTAGGTGAATGGATCCACCTGCAGAAGTATCCAATGACATCTTTGATAACTCAGATAAACCATCATAGAATATATCCAGGATGGTCCATTCTGAAAGCATGTCAGAAGGACACTTTTTGGTCAACTGTTTGTATCTTTCCCAAGCTTTATAGAGGGATTCACCTTCTTTCTATCTGAAGGTTTGAACATCAGCTCTAAGCTTGCTCAGCTTTTGAGGAGGAAAGTACTTGGCTAAGAAAGCCGTGACCAGCTTATCCCAAGAGTTCAGGCTGTCTTTGGGTTGAGAATCCAACCATAATCTAGCTCTGTCTCTTACAGCAAAAGGGAAAAGCATGAGCCTGCAGACTTCAGGATCTACTCCATTAGTCCTAACGGTATCACATATCTGCAAGAATTTAGTTAAGAACTGAAAAGGATCTTCAGATGGAAGTCCATGAAACTTGCAGTTCTGCTGCATTAGAGAAACTAATTGAGGTTTCAGCTCAAAGTTGTTTGCTCCAATGGCAGGAATGGAGATGCTTCTTCCATGCAGATTGGAATTAGGTGCAGTAAAGTCACCAAGCATCTTCCTTACATTATTATTATTTTCGGCTGCCATCTCCTCTTCCTGTTCGAAAATTTCTGAAAGGTTATCTCTGGATTGTTGTATTTTAGCTTCTCTTAATTTTCTCTTCAGAGTCCTTTCAGGTTCTGGATCTGCTTCCACAAGAATGTTCTTATCCTTGCTCCTGCTCATATGACAAAGAAGAAGGCACAGAAAAATAATAATAATAATGGAGATCCTTTATACCACAGCATAGGGATTCCTGTGTGAGTGGAAGAAGAGGGGGAGACAAAGAATGTAATATAATGGAAGAAACACAACTGTACGGATGGAAGAGATGTGAGATGAGATGTTAGGATATGAATGAATAAATAGAATATGATGAGAGAGAGAGAGGGAATTTTTGAAAATTATTTTTGAAAAGGAGTTAGTGATTTTTGAAAATTGGTTTTTGAAAATGTGTTAGTAATTTTCGAAAATTTTTTTGAAATCAAAAATAAAAATAATTAGTTAATTAAAAAGAAATTTTTGAAAAAGAGGGAAGATATTTTCGAAAATGAGAGAGAGAGAGTTAGTTAGGTGGTTTTGAAAAAGTTAAGAAACAAACAAAAAGTTAGTTAGTTAGTTGAAACAAATTTTGAAAGGATAAGAAGTTAGGAAGTTAAAAAAGATATTTTGAAAAGATATTTTTGAAAAAGATAAGATAAGAAGATATTTTTGAAAAGATATGATAGGAATTAGTTTTGAAAAAGATTTGATTTTTAAAATCACAATTAATGACTTGATTTATAAGAAATCACAAGATATGATTCTAGAACTTAAAGTTTGAATCTTTCTTAACAAGCAAGTAACAAACTTCAAATTTTTGAATCAAAACATTAATTGATTATGTTATTTTCGAAAATTTGGTATAAAAATAAGAAAAAGATTTTTGAAAAATATTTTTGGAATTTTCGAAAATAACTAAGAATTTTGAAAAAGATTTGATTTTTGAAAAAGATTTTGAAAAAGATAAGATTTTCAAATTGAAAATTTGATTTGACTTATGAGAAACAACTTGATTTTAAAAACTTTTGAAAAAGTCAACTCAATTTTCGAATTTGATGAGAGAAAAAGGGAAAGATATTGTTTTTTTTTATTTTTGAAATTTTTATGAAAAACATGAAAAATATGCAATGCATGAAATTCTTAGATCAAAACATGTGATGCATGCAAGAATACTATGAATGTCAAGATGAACACCAAGAACACTTTGAATGTCAAGATGAACATCATAGACATAATTTTGAAAAATTTTTAATGCAAAGAAAACATGCAAGACACCAAACTTAGAATTCTTTAATGCTTAGACACTAAGAATTCAAGAATGCATATGATAAACATGAAAAGACACAACAAAAAATCATCAAGATCAAACAAGAAGACTTACCAAGAACAACTTGAAGATCATGAAGAACACTATGAATGCATGATATTTTCGAAAAATGCTAGATGCATATGCAAGTGACACCAAACTTATGATATGACTCAAGACTCAAACAAGAAACATGAAATATTTTTTATTTTTGTGATTTTCTAAATTTTTTTGGATTTTTATTTTATATTTTTCGAAAAATTATTTTGAAAAAGAAAAATAAGGATTCCAAAATTTTTAATATGAATTCCAGGAATCTTATGCTCTAAAGCTCCAATCAAAGGGTCAGGCATGGCTTAATAGCCAGCCAAGCTTTAGCATATAATTACATGGACTGGAGTGATTAGTTGAATACCAATCCCAAAGCAGTTTGGGTATGGCTTTACAGCCAGATAGGATTCAACATGTTTCATGAAACACTAGAATTCATTCTTAAAAATCTTGAAGCCATAGAATAATTTATTTTTGAAAACATTATTTTTATTATTTTATTTTATTTTATTTTATTTTTCGAAAACAAAAGAAAAATTTTTGAAAGCTTTTTGAAAAAATTTTTGAAAACAAAACAAAAAGAAAATTACCTAATCTAAGCAACAAGATGAACCGTCAGTTGTCCAAACTCAAACAATCCCCGGCAACGGCGCCAAAAACTTGGTGCACGAAATTGTGATGTCCAGGCTCAAACTATTCCTGGCATGTGAGCAACTTGGTACGTGTAATCGTGATTACACATTCATGATTTGTCACAACTTCGATACAACTAACCAGCAAGTGCACTGGGTCGTCCAAGTAATACCTTACGTGAGTAAGGGTCGAATCCCACGGAGATTGTTGGTATGAAGCAAGTTATGGTCACCTTGTAAATCTCAGTCAGGCAGATATAAAGTGATAATGGTGTTTTCGAATATTATATAGTAAAATAGGGATAGAGATACTTATGTAATTCATTGGTAGGAATTTCAGACAAGCGAATGGAGAAACTTTTCGTTCCTCTGAACCTCTGCTTTCCTGCTATCTTCATCCAATCAGTCTTACTCCTTTCCACGGCTGGCTATATGCAAGGGCATCACCGTTGTCAATGGCTACATCCCCTCCTCTCAGTGAAAGATATGCTCACATGCTCTGTCACAGCACGGCCAATCATCTGTCGGTTCTCGATCATGCTGGAATAGGATTCACCCTCCTTTTGCGTCTGTCACTAACGCCCAACACTCGCGAGTTTGAAGCTCGTCACAGTCATTCAGTCATTGAATCCTACTCGGAATACCACAGACAAGGTTTAGACTTTCCGGATTCTCTTGAATGCCGCCATCATTCTAGCTTACGCCACGAAGATTCCGGTTAGGAGATCTAAGAGATATTCATTCTAGCTTATTTCATGTAGAACGGAAGTGTTTGTCAGGCACGCGTTCATAAGGGAGAAGGATGATGAGCGTCACACATAATCATCACCTTCATCATGTTCTTGGGTGCGAATGGATATCTTAGAAGCGAAATAAGAAGAATTGAATAGAAAACAGTAGTACTTGCATTAATCTTTGAGGAACAGAAGAGCTCCACACCTTAATCTATGGAGTGTAGAAACTCTACCGTTAAAAATACATAAGTGAAGGTCCAGGCATGGCCGAGATGGCCAGCCCCCTGAAACGTGATCAAAGGATCATAAGGTAATCCAAAGATGCCTAATACAATAGTAAGAGGTCCTATTTATAATAAACTAGCTACTAGGGTTTACATGAGTAAGTATTTGATGCATAAATCCACTTCCGGGGCCCACTTGATGTGTGTTTGGGCTAAGCTTAAGTGTTGCACGTGCAGAGGCCATTTGTGGAGTTGAACGCCAGTTTTTGTGCCAGTTTGGGCGTTCAACTCTGGTTTTGGATCCTTTTCTGGCGCTGGACGCCAGATTTGGGCAGAGAGCTGGCGTTGAACGCCAGTTTACGTCGTTTATTCTTGGCCAAAGTATGGACTATTATATATTGCTGGAAAGCCCTGGATGTCTACTTTCCAACGCAATTAAAAGCGCGCCATTTCGAGTTCTGTAGCTCCAGAAAATCCACTTTGAGTGAAGGGAGGTCAGAATCCAACAGCATCAGCAGTCCTTTTTCAACCTTTGAATCTGATTTCTGCTCAAGTCCCTCAATTTCAGCCAGAAAATACCTGAAATCACAGAAAAACACACAAACTCATAATAAAGTCCAGAAATGTGAATTTAACATAAAATCTATTAAAAACATCCCTAAAAGTAACTAGATTCTACTAAAAATATACTAAAAACAATGCCAAAAAGCGTATAAATTATCCGCTCATCAATACGGAGTTGCTACTTTGTGGCTAATTCCATATCGAACCATAGCATAGTAAAGCTGTTTATTGCAGAAATGGGTGCCCTCATCACTGATTAGTACTCTGGGAACACCAAATCTGCTGAAAATATGTTTCTGGAGGAACTTCAGCACAGTCTTGGTATCATTAGTGGGTGTGGCAATTGCCTCCACCCATTTAGATACGTAGTCTACTGCCACCAGAATGTAAGTATTTGAGTATGATGGTGGGAAAGGACCCATGAAGTCAATACCCCATACATCAAACAACTCAATCTCTAAGATCCCTTGTTGAGGCATGGCATAACCATGAGGCAAGTTACCAGCTCTTTGGCAACTGTCACATTTACGCACAAACTCTCGGGCATCTCTATAGAGAGTAGGCCAATAGAAGCCACATTGGAGTACTTTAGTGGCTGTTCGCTCACTTCCGAAATGTCCTCCATACTGTGATCCATGGCAATGCCACAGGATCTTCTGTGCCTCCTCTATAGGGACGCATCTGCGAATCATTCCATCTGCGCATCTCTTAAAGAGATATGGTTCATCCCATAAGTAGTACTTTGCATCAGAAATTAGTTTTTTCTTTTGCATCCTGCTGTACTCCCGGGGTATGAACCTCGCAGCTTTATAATTTACAATGTCTGCAAACCATGGTGCTTCCTGAATGGCAAAAAGTTGCTCATCCGGAAAGGTCTCAGAGATCTCAGTAGGAGGGAGGGACGCCCCTGCTACTGGTTCTATCCGAGATAGGTGATCAGCTACCTGGTTCTCTGTCCCTTTTCTGTCTCTTATTTCTATATCAAACTCTTGCAGAAGCAACACCCATCTTATGAGCCTAGGTTTTGAATCCTGCTTTGTGAGTAGATATTTAAGAGCAGCATAGTCAGTATACACAATCACTTTTGAACCTACTAAATAGGATCTAAACTTGTTAATGGCATAAACCACTGCAAGTAACTCTTTTTCTGTGGTTATGTAATTCTTCTGTGCGTCATTTAGAACACGACTGGCATAGTAAATGACGTGCAGAAGCTTGTTATGCCTGTGTCGCAATACTGCACCAATGGCATGGTCACTGGCATCACACATTAATTCGAATGGTAATGTCCAGTCAGGTGCAGAGATGACTGGTGCTGTGACCAGTTTGGCTTTCAGGGTCTCAAACGCCTGCAGACACTCTGTGTCAAACACAAATGGCGTGTCAGCAGCTAGCAGGTTGCTTAGAGGTTTTGGAATTTTTGAAAAATCCTATACGAACCTCCTATAGAATCCTGCATGCCCCAGAAAGCTTCTGATTGCCTTAACATTGGCAGGTGGTGGTAATTTCTCAATTACCTCTACCTTGGCTTGATCCACCTTTATCCCCTTGCTTGAAATTTTGTGCCCAAGGACAATTCCTTCAGTCACCATAAAGTGACATTTTCCCCAGTTTAAGACCAGGTTAGTCTCTTGGCACCTTTTCAAGACAAGTGCTAGATGATCAAGACAGGAGCTGAATGAGTCTCCAAATACTGAGAAGTCATCCATGAAGACTTCCAGGAACTTCTCTACCATATCAGAGAAAATAGAGAGCATGCATCTCTGAAAGGTTGCAGGTGCATTGCACAGAGAAAAAGGCATTCTTCTGTAAGCAAATACTCCAGATGGACATGTGAATACTGTTTTCTCTTGGTCTTGAGGATCCACTACAATTTGGTTGTAGCCTGAATAGCCATCCAAAAAGCAGTAGTATTAATGGCCTGCTAGTCTCTCTAGCATCTGGTCTATGAATGGTAAAGGAAAATGATCCTTTCTGGTGGCTGTATTGAGCCTTCTGTAATCAATACACATATGCCACCCTGTAACTGTTCTTGTGGGAACTAGTTCATTCTTTTCATTATGAACCACTGTCATGCCTCCCTTCTTGGGGACAACTTGGACAGGGCTCACCCAATGGCTATCAGAAATAGGATAAATAATCCCAGCCTCTAGTAACATAGTGACCTCTTTCTGCACCACTTCCTTCATGGCTGGATTTAGCCGCCTCTATGGTTGAACCACTGGCTTAGCATCATCCTCCAATAGGATCTTGTGCATACATCTTGCTGGGCTAATGCCCTTAAGATCACTTATGGACCACCCAAGAGCTGTCTTGTGTGTCCTTAGCACTTGAATTAGTGCTTTCTCTTCCTGTGGATTTAACACAGAGCTTATGATCACTGGAAAAGTGTCACCCTCTCCCAGAAATGCATATTTCAGGGATAGTGGTAATGGTTTGAGCTCTGGTTTAGGAGGTTTCTCCTCTTTCTGAGGGATTTTTAGAGGTTCTTTTATTTCCCCTGGTTCCTCCAAATCAGGCTGAACATCTTTAAAGATGTCCTCTAGCTCTGATTCAAGACTCTCAGTCATATTGATCTCTTCCACCAAAGAGTCAATAATATCAGTGCTCATGCAGTCATTTGATGTGTCTGGATGCTGCATAGCTTTGACAGCATTTAACTTGAACTCATCCTCATTGACTCTTAGGGTCACTTCCCCTTTTTGTACATCAATAAGAGTTCGTCCAGTTGCTAGGAAAGGTCTTCCTAGAATGAGAGTTGCACTCTTGTGCTCCTCCATTTCCAGCACTACAAAGTCAATGGGAAAGGCAAATGGCCCAACCTTGACAATCATGTCCTCAATGATGCCTGATGGATATTTAATGGAGCCATCAGCAAGTTGAAGACATATCTGGGTTGGTTTGACTTCTTCAGTCAACCCAAGCTTTTTGATAGTGGATGCAGGTATTAGGTTGATACTTGCCCCAAGGTCACATAGAGTTGTCTTGGTACAAGCATCCTCTAATATGCATGGTATCATAAAGCTTCCTGGATCTTGAAGCTTTTCTGGTAAGCTTTTCAGAATGACTGCACTGCATTCTTCAGTGAGAAATACTCTTTCAGTTTCTCTCCAATCATTCTTATGACTTAAGATCTCTTTCATGAACTTAGCATAAGAGGGTATTTGCTCAAGTGCCTTTGCAAACGGGATCTTTATTTCAAGAGTCCTAAGATAGTCTGCAAAGCGGGCAAATTGCTTATCCTGTTCCGCTTGGCGGAGCTTCTGAGGATAAGGCATCTTGGCTTTATATTCTTCAACCTTAGTTGCTGCAGGTTTATTCCCTACAGAAGTGGTTGGAGAAGCCTTCTTAGAGGGGTTACTATCAGTACTTGCAGGTGTTTGATCCCTTATTGGCGTTTGAACGCCAGGATTGGGTGCTGGATGGGTGTTTAACGCCAGCTTTCCACCCTTTTCTGGCGTTTGAACGACAGAACTGGACAAGGAATGGGCGTTTAATGCCAACTTTTCCCCATTTTCTGGCGTTTGAACGCCAAAGTTATTCCTCTCTGGGCTCTTAATGTCCTCAGAGGGATTTTGGACAGTGGTTTGTTCATCCTCTGTCATTTGTTCTTTTCTTGACTTTTTGCTACTTTGAGCTGAGTTATTCAATGTCTTTCTGCTCCTTAGTTGGACAGCTTGACATTCTTCTGTTATCTGTTTAGATAGCTGCTGTCTTGTCTGATTCAATTGTGCTTCTATATTCTTGTTAGTATTTTTAGTGTCTTGGAGCATCTCTTTGAACTCTGTTAATTGTTTTGTCATAAGGAGTAATTGCTGATTAAGTTCAACAATCTGTTCTTGAGGATTAGGATCTGTAGTTACTGCCATAGCCTCTTCTTTTATGGAGGACTCACTGTTTGAGTACAGATGTTAATTTCTAGCAACTGTATCTATGAGTTCTTGAGCCTCTTCAATTGTTTTTCTCATGTGTATAGATCCACCAGCTAAGTGGTCTAGAGACATTTGAGCTCTTTCTATAAGCCCACAGTAAAAGATGTCTAACTGTACCCACTCTGAAAACATTTCAGAGGGGCATTTTCTTAGCATCCCTCTGTACCTCTCCCAGGCATTATAAAGAGATTCATGATCCTCTTGTTTAAAGCCTTGGATGTCCAGCCTTAGCTGTGTCATCCTTTTTGGAGGGTAAAATTGATTCAGGAATTTGTCTATTAATTGTCTCCATGTTTTTATGCTTGCTGTGGGTTGGTTATTTAACCACCTCTTAGCTTGATCTTTTACAGCAAATGGAAACAATAATAATCTGTAGACATCCTGATCTACTTCTTTATCACGTACTGTGTCAGCAATTTGTAAGAACTGTGCCAGAAACTCAGTAGGTTCTTCCTGTGGAAGACTGGAATACTGAAAATTTTGCTGCACCATGATAATGAGCTGAGGATTTAGCTCAAAACTGCTTGCTTTGATGGGAGGTATACAGATGCTACTCCCATATGCAGCTGTAATGGGTTTAGCATATGACCCCAGAGTCCTTCTGGACTGTTCATTTCCACTTATGTCCATGATGGAGAAAAGGGAATTGATATGAATTGCAAATAAATTATATTTTTATTTTTATTTATTTAATTAAAAGTAACCGAAATTAAAATAGAATAAACTAAAATAAATGGAAAATAAAATAAAATTTCGAAAAAAAGAAACTAAAATAAAAGCAAATTGAAGACTAAATTAATTAATTAATTAATTAAAAAGATTTTAAAATTAGCAATCAAAAAGATATGATTGAAAATCATTTTGGAAAAGATATGATTTAGAAGATATGATTGTAATTTACAAAAAAAAGATATGATTGAAAATTATTTTGAAAAAGATACGATTGAAGAAATTAAAAAGATTTGATTTTTGAAAAAGATTTGAAAGGATCAATTTTTGAAATTAGAATTTTGACATGACTAAAAAAAAGATATGATTTTGAAAATCTTTGACTAATTTAATGCAAAATTTTGAAATTTATGAGTAAAATAAGGAAAAGATATTATTTTATTTTTGAATTTTAATGAGGAAAGAGAAAAACAACAAAATGACACCAAACTTAGAAATTTTAGATCAAAACAAAGAGAACAAACAAGAAAACTTTGAATGTCAAGATGAACACCAAGAACACTTTGAAGATCAAGATGAACACCAAGAACAAATTTTTGAAAAATTTTTAAGTAAATAAAAGCACAAAAACACACCAAACTTAAAATTTTTAGAAAGTCAAACACAAATTTTCGAAAAATTAAAGGAAAACACAAAGAAGACACTAAACTTAGAAATTTTTTTAAAATCAAGAAAGAACTAAGGATATGCAATTTTGAAAAATTAAAAGAAAATAAAAGCATGCAATTGACACCAAACTTAAAATATGAAACTAAATTCAAATAAAAGACTCTAAACCAACAAAAATAAAATATTCCTAATCTAAGCAACAAGATAAACCTTCAGTTATCCAAACTCGAACAATCCCCAGCAACGGCGCTAAAAACTTGGTGCCCGAAATTACAATCACAATTTTGCAACTCCGCACAACTAACCAGCAAGTGCACTGGGTCGTCCAAGTAATACCTTACGTGAGTAAGGGTCGATTCCACGGAGATTGTCGGCTTGAAGCAAGCTATGGTTATCTTGTAACTCTTAGTCAGGATATCAATAATTCTCAGATTTAATTGTAAAAAGTAAAAGAACATGAAATAAATACTTGTTATGCAGTAATGAAGAACAGGTTGAGGCTTTGGAGATGCTTTGTCTTCTGATTCTCTGCTTTCCTACTATCTTCTTCTTCATGCACGCAAGGCTCCTTCCATGGCAAGCTTTATGTTGGGCATCACCATTGTCAATGGCTACTTCCCGTCCTCTCAGTGAAAATGTTCCAAATGCGCTGTCACCGCACAGCTAATCAGCTGTTGGTTCTCGATCATGTTGGAATAGGATCCATTGATCCTTTTGCGTCTGTCACACGCCCAACACTCGCGAGTTTGAAGCTCGTCACGGTCATCCCTTCCCAGATCCTACTCGGAATACCACAGACAAGGTTTAGACTTTCCGGATCTCAAGAATGGCCGCCAGTAATTCTAGCCTATACCACGAAGGTTCCAATCTTAGATTAGAAACCCAAGAGATACACATTCAAGCTTGATTGCATGTAGAATGGAGGTGGTTGTCAGGCACGCGTTCATAGGTGAGAATGATGATGATTGTCACGGATCATCACATTCATCAGGTTGAATTGCGAATGGATATCTTAGAATAGAAGCAAGCGTGGTAGAATGGAAAACAGTAGTAATTGCATTAATTCATGAAGAACAGCAGAGCTCCTCACCCCCAACAATGGGGTTTAGAGACTCATGCCGTATAAGATACTATATGAAATGTGTAAAATGTCATGAGGTACAAGATGAATCACTAAAATTAGTTTTTATAGTAAACTGGTGACCTAGGGTTACAGAAAATGAGTAAGCTAGGGTGTTTAGTGTAAAAATCCACTTCTGGGGCCCACTTGGTGTGTGCTTGAGCTGAGCATTGAAGCTTTCATGTGTAGAGACTTTTCTTGGAATTAAACGCCAGCTTTTGTGCCAGTTTGGGCGTTTAACTTCAGCTTTTGTGCCAGTTCTGGAGTTAAACGCCAGAATTCTTGAGCTGACTTGGAACACCTGTTTAGGCCATCAAATCTCGGACAAAGTATGGACTATTATATATTACTGGAAAGCCCAGGATGTCTACTTTCCAACGCAATTGAGAGCGTGCCAATTGGGCTTCTGTAGCTCTAGAAAATCTACTTCGAGTACAGGGAGGTCTGAATCCAACAGCATCTGCAGTCCTTTTTCAGCCTCTGAATCAGATTTTTGCTCAGGTCCCTCAATTTCAGCCAGAAAATACCTGAAATCATAGAAAAACACACAAACTCATAGTAAAGTCCAGAAAAGTAATTTTTATTTAAAAACTAATAAAAACATAATAAAAACTAACTAAAATATACTAAAAACATACTAAAAACAATGCCAAAAAGCGTATAAATTATCCGCTCATCATAAAGCAGTCTTTTTTAGTGCTAAAATCCACTTCTGGAGCCCACTTGGTGAGTGTTTAGGCTGAGCTTTGCTGAGATCCACGTGATAGGAGGTCTTTTGGGTGTGAAACGCTTGCTAGGGGGTCCTCTCTGGGCGTTTGGATGCTGGGCTCTGCTCCTTGGGCGCTGGACGCCAGAAAGGGGCTCTGATCAGTGACGGAGGCACTCACTTCTCCAATAGACAACTTAACTCCATCTTACAAAGATATGGTATTCATCACAAAGTGGCAATCCCCTACCATCCACAGACTAATGGGCAGGCTGAAGTCTCTAACAGGGAGCTCAAATGAATTCTGGAGAGAACAGTGAGCACCTCAAGAAGGGATTGGGCAAAGAAACTTGATGATGTTCTCTGGGCGTATCGGACAGCATTCAAAACTGCACCGGAATGTTCCTCTATCAGATGGTCTATGGCAAAGCATGCCACCTACCCGTAGAATTTGAGCACAGAGTATACTGGGCAACAAGGTTCCTCAACTTTGATCCCAAGGCCACAGAAGAAAAGAGGTTGTTCCAATTAAATGAATTAGATTAATTCTGACATGCTGCATTCGAGAATGCTAAGATCTACAAGGAAAGATCCAAGAAATGGCTTGATAGGATGATATCCTCCAGAGACTTCTAGCCTGGCCAACAGGTTTTGCTCTTTAATTCCAGGCTCAAGTTATTCCCTAGAAAACTCAATTCATGAAGGACATGACCTTTTGTAGTCACTAGAGTGTCGCCCTATGGTCATATAGAACTTCAGAGCCAGTATTCTAATAAAAGATTCACTGTCAATGGCCAACGAGTCAAACACTATCTAAGGGACCCAATTGAGCAAGAGGATTCCACCATCTTGCTGACATGAGAACAGCATTGTCCAGCTACTAACAATAAAGAAGCACTTGCTGGGAGGCAACCCAGCCATATGTATAGTATTTTCTCCTTTCTTTCATTTTTTTTAGTGTGAGTTCATATTTTTCTAGTTTTTATTAATTTCCATATTTTTCCTTGGCTTTTTAACGTTTGTGAACATGTGTAACACTCAAAATAAGTGCGCATAGGATGGAAAACAGAACACCCTAGGGATGCCCCTTACTGGCGTTGAACGCCAAAACTAACGCCCAGCTCTAGCAGGGGAGGAGGGATGGGCATCCAACGCCCTGTTTAGGGCCAATCTTTTAGTTCCTATAGGGCGTTCAACGCCCATTCTTAGCGCTGAACGCCCTACTTTCAAAAAAAATATATATAAATATTGTTGATCCCCAACTGGCGTTCAACGCCAGATCTAGGCGCTGAACACCCAGAAGGGAGAAGGCAAGAAATTGATTTTTCAAGGGAAAGAGAGAGAGTTGACTTTCCAAATCAAATCTTTTCCAACCTTATCTTTTCAACCCATATCTTTCCATTTCATATCCTTTTCAACCTACATTTTAAAATTAAACCTCTTCAAACTTAATTATTTTTCAAAAATTTTGATCCTATCTTGTCACACCATATCTTTTTCACATCCCACTTTCCCGCTTGAATTCTTTTGCAAATTAACCATATCCTTTTCAAATCATATCTTTGAATATCATATCTTTTCACTCATATCTTGTTTATCTTTGTTAATCTTTGTTCTTTTCTTTTCCTATTAATTTCAAAATTTTTTTATCTCATCTCCTCTATATCTTAACTCAAAATTCGAAATCACCCCCAACTCAACCCTATTAATACACATTCACCCCCTCTCTCTCACGCCCCACACTCCTCTTTCTCATGCCCTCTTTGCGTCTTCTCCCCCTGTGTTCTTCTCTCTTTTTCTCGAGACGAGCAAACCTCTTAAGTTTGGTGTTGCGCACGCTCTGCTCTTTCACTTTCTTACACTCCATGGCACCAAAGGGTGGAGGATCTATCTCAAGAAACAAGAAAGAAAAGGATCCCTCAACTGTCGCCTATAAGCCTTACAGGTTTTATTCCAAGCTTCATGAAGAACACTACTATGATGTAGTGAGCAAAAAGACCGTAATTCCAGAAAGACCTTGCATTTTGGTCTGGATAATGTGAGGGAAACTTTCAAGTTACCCCCACAAAAGGATGACCCTAACTCCTACAGGACATGTCTCCCTGGAACACAGTGGAAAACTGATAAAAAGGGTCAGCCAAACTAACTGAGGAGGATGAATCTCAAGCCAGTTGCTAGGGGATGGCTGGATTTTATTGGGCACTCTATCCTTCCCTTTAGCAACCGCTCTGAGGTCACAGTGAGGAGGGCTGTGATGATCCACTGCATCATGCTTGGCAATGAGGTAGAAGTTCATCAAATAATCCCTTGTGAGATGTACAAAATTGCAGCCAAGACCTCAACTCAATCCAAGCTGGCGTTCCCACACCTCATCCCTCGCTTGTGTGACGAGGCAAGAATCATGATTGACAGAGACACATTTATTGCAGCAGATGACCCAATCACCAAGGAGAGCATGGAGCATACCAGGAAACCAGTGTAAGCCAGAACTCAGAGGCCAGTTTCCCCCTATAAGAGGAAGACGCCTGAGCAGCTTAAAGAACAGAGCATCCCTCTTATTGAATATTGGACTCAACTGGAAGCATCCATTGAATAGTTGAGATCCACAGTGGACTAACTAAAAGAGGAGCAAAAAGACCAGTTTTGGATGCTTCATAAGTTGACCGAAGTGCAGGAGAGCCAGGGTCAAGAATTAAAGGAGTTGAAGTGCCAGAAACTCTTAGAGGAGGAAGGCGTTCACTATGAGCGAGGTGGTTGAGTTCCATCTCTCTTATTTTATTCCTATTTCTAGTACTTTACTTTCTGTTTTTCAATTCTAGGCTACATGATCACCATTAAGATTTCCTACTTTCTAGTTTAGTAGTTAATTTCATTCATGTTGATTAAGTTTTAAGATGTTACGCATATCCCCCGTTGAACTTAAATAAAATTTTAATTAAGAAGTATTAAAATATAAAAGGTCTTAAGTTATTGCAAGTCATTCTACTTATGTCAAAATGGTGGCCCTGTCTTTGTTTTCTAAATGCATGAGTTAACTGTGCATAATTGACATTGAAGTTGAGAATATTGACTCTTGAAGAACAGTGAATTTAGAGAAGTATTATTGATTCTCTGAAAAATAAAAAAGAATGATTCCTGAAGCAAAAAAAACAACAAAAAAAGAAGAGAGAAAAAAAACCAAGAAAGGGATCCAAGGCTTTGAGCATCAATGGTTAGGAGGGTCAAGATTGGCCTAAACAGCTCAAATGAGTTGCTATCCCCAACTATATGCTTGTGGTGTGAATGTGTCAAGTAAAAATCTTGAGACTGAGCAATTAAAGTCGTGATCCAAAGCTAAACAGTACGCTTAAGAACTCTGAGCACCACTGTCTAGGAAGTTAAGCAAAGCTAAATTCGAATCCAAAGGGTTCCCCTAGTTAAGTTCTTGTGGCATTTATGTATCCGGTAGTAATACTTTAAAATAAAACGCTTAGAGTCACAGCTAGGCACAAAGGTTCCAAAAAGAAGATGTGTCCAAGAATCAAGAAAACAAATAGAGGAGAATCAATAATATCATCCGGACTCTAGTTCCAAAGGATGCCAACGTTCTGAGCTTCAAAGGAAAGTGAGATGCCAAATCTATTCAAAAGTAAGGAGCTAATAACCCTATTAATTAATTGGAACTGAGCTTCAGTGCCAACTATAAGACCTCATGTATTTTTCTCTTCTTTTAGTCCAATCTTGTTTTTGGTTGCCTGAGAACATGAAACAGTTTAAGTTTGGTGTTGTGATAAGTGGATATCTTATACGCATTTTCATAGCATTTTCATAGTGTTTTTACTTAGATTTTATTAATTTTATTATGTTTTAATATTTTTTAGTGAAAAATTCACCTTTTGGATACTACTTTGAGTTTTTGTATTTTTCCTATGATTTTAGGAGATTTTTGGATGAAATTGGAAAAATTGGGAATGCCTTGTTCAGAGACAAAGAAAGGATAGCAGATGCTGTCAAATCCTGACCTCTGTGCATTCCAACAAGCATATCTTGAGCTACAGAAGTTCAATAGATGCATTCTTAACGGCGTTGGAAAGCTAACTTTCAGCGCTTTCTAGAAATATATAATAGTCTATACTTCTCTCTCGGATCACTGCACATAACTGGCATTGAACGTCCATATCTGGAGTTCAATGCCCAAGAAGGACCAAGCCCAGCATTGATCCCACAAAGTTAGCGTTCAACACCACCAAGGGACCAAGGGAGCAGCGCATTCACCCTCTAACTGGTGTTCAACACCAGTTCTCTAAGTTGAATGCCAGGCTTGGACGAAGCACTCAACTAAAGTGGGCCCAAAGTGGATTTTAGCACTCCTTAGCTTAGTTTCATTTACTCTTGAATTTTTTATTTTAAATTAACATCTTCTAGGGATAGCATCGCCCATTTAAAGAGGAGATCACTTAGATCAATAATCATCTAGGAACTTTATGAGACATCTAAGTTTTCTTTGTAAATTATGAGCAACTAAACATCCTAGGTTAAGGTTAGGAGCTCTGCTTGTCCTATGGATTAATATTATTACTTTTCTCCTTTAATATATGTTTGATTCCATTCTATAATGTATTATTGTTCTTCATCTAATGAATCAGGGGTGGAACAGAAGTATGACCCTTTATTCTACATGAGTTCTTGCGAGTCCTGACCCAGATAGTATTGAGCTAAAGCTTGAGAATACATTTCCTAAACCAATAATTTATCTGGGCTAATTGGGATATGTGACATATAATCTCGTTAGTTATGGGTAATGAGGTTTCTATATGGCACTAAGACTAGAATATTGAGCTTCATTCTACGATCCGAGAGATAATACTTTGTCTGTGGTGTTTTGAGTAGGATCAAAAAGGGAGAATGAATTGCATGAGCTTCATCTTCGTTCATATTGAATGACCACTGACAACGGCGTTTGATATGGATTAGAAGAGATTAACTTGCTGAGAGGACAGGAGTTAATCACTTACAGCTTTGCCATAGAATGAATCATTCATTGTTAAAGTAGTCTATAAGAAGTGTTAATCCGGAAAGATAAAGCATCTCCAAAGCCTTAACTGATTTCTCATTATTGTTTTTACTTTAATTCTTTATTGCTTTCTTTACTATTTGTTTTATGTGCCTACAACAACAACCACTATCTTTCTATTCGCCTGACTAAAATCTGCAGGATAATCGTTGCTTGCTCAATCCAACAATTTTCATGGAATCGATACTCACTCACCTAAGGTATTACTTGGACGACCTAGTACACTTGCCGGCGAAATTGTGCGAGTTCAATTTTGTGCACCAAGAAGAAGAAGTTTCCAAAGTGTACCAATGAAACGCGGATGAATAGATGATTGAAGAAAGATTTGAAGTGTTGAAAATTGAAAGTAACATAACAATTCGCTGTCACTCACCGAAGACTAATGAAGATGATCTTACCTAAGCTTATAACTGTCATGTTGACCTTCTTATCAATAAAGGGAATATATATAAGGGACATATTGTATGAGAATGAGATTTTTTAAAAATATTATTTGTATATTAAAAGTAATTATTAAAATTAATTATTAATATATTTATATATAAATATATATGGTTTAATTTAATTTTTAATATGTATTTATATTTTAATATGTATTTTATATTTGGTGATTGATTTTGATAATTGATTTTAATGTATATATAACATAACCAAAAATTTTATATGAGAATATAAGAATGTATATTAGTCATTAGATTGATTTAAATAATTGAGATTAGATATGCTTAATAAATAATATATAAGTAATGTATTTATATATTTATTAAATTCTTGAAAAAGAATATATTTAATAGTTATTGTATTTATAGCCATTATCTTTAATTTTTATTAAAATATATCTAATAAATAAATTAAAATAATTATTATTTCACATAACTATAAAAATAGAACATAAAAAATTATATTATTAAAAATATTATACTCAATTATTATAAAAAAATTTGTTTATTTAGTGTTATAAATAGATATAAATTATTTTTAATATTTTTAATAATAAATTAGGATACGTATGTCTCATTATACATACTCTTGAAAATAAAGTCATAATTTCTAAATAACTTTAATACCCATAAAAAAGAGTTCATTTGATAAAAAAAATTGAAGTATACCATATAGTAATTTTATATCTCAGTTTTTATTCTTGATATGAGATTATCAAATATCTATTTTTTAAATAAAAAAATAGAATATTTTAATTATGATTTCTGTTTATAAAAAATATTATTTACATACAATTTTTTAATTATGTTATATTTTCTATAGCTATGTGAAATATAATTATTTTAATTTATTTATTAGGTATATTTTAATAATTATTTTTATAGAGAAATGGAAGTAGCCTACAATAATTAGAATGCATTTTATTTGTTGGTCTGCGTATAAGAGTTTGATTAGTGCGGTAAAAAAATTAATTATTTTATTACGATAAATTTATTTATTTCAATATTTAATTATTTTATTATATTAAAAAATACATAAAATAATATATATATATATATATATATATATATATATATATATATATATATATATATATATATAACTGATTTAGTGATTTAATAATATATATTTTAAAATTATGAATTTATTTTTAAGAGTATGTATAGTAAAACATACGTATCTTAATTTATTATTTAAAATATTAAAAATAATTTATATTCATTTATAACACTAAATAAACATTTTTTTTATAATAACTTAGTATAATATTTTTAAACATAATATTTTTGATAATATAATGTTTTATGTTATATTTTTATAATTATATGAAATATAATTATTTTAATTTATTTATTAGGTATATTTTTATAAAAATTAATTAAAGATAATAATTATAAATATAATGGCTATCAAATATATTCTCTCTCATGAATTTAATGACTATATTAAATGCATTGTTTGTATATCATTTATTAGACACATTCAATCTCAACTATTTAAATCAATCCGATAACTATAAAAAATTAATCTCCACATACAAGCTATTTTACTATACAAGTCTTACAAGTTCATATACTCACTTACCCCTACAATGCGCCTCTTCTGGCACGTCTAGTCTACACACTTTTTAACAGATTTTTCAATCAATCAACACGCGAATATATAACTTCCTTTTTCAAAAAGATTTCGTTTCCTTTTTCGAATTTCTTCTGCGTTTTTGTGTCTTCTCTTTGCAATCTCTTTCGTTTTTTTCTCTCTGCGTTCTCCTTCGGCGTTTACGTACATTTCTCTCTGCGTTCTTTTTGTTCGTTTTTCTAGATTTCCATTATTTCTGAAATCGTTTTGAAATCAAGCTCTGAAATCGTTTTGAAGATAATAGATGATTCAACTTCAGATTGTCAGCTGAACTAGAGCGAAGTGGATTTTAAATTTGAATCCAATAAAGTTCTGAGGTGTGGTTTAATTCCAGTTAATATTTTTGTTAATGGTTTATGATTGTGGAGCTGAATAATTTTTTGAACCTTGCCTGTGAAATTTGCTGTTCATTGTTTATTATTTGGATTGAATGTAATGTACTTGTTTTGATGAATTTTCTGCATTTTATATCAGACTTTCGGGTATAAATTAAGAATATTTGGGTGTACCTTAGGAAAGTTTGGGTGTATTTACAGGAGGGTGAATTGTCTTATTCTTTTAGTTGAATTGTTTTAGTTTCTATTTGATGATGATTCATGAATCTGATTTTTGTTATTTTTTAGGGTTAAGTACGATTTTGGTCCCTAAAGTAGGGGCTAAAAATTTATTTCGTCCCCAACCTTTTTTCCGCTACAAAATGGTCCCAAAGGTTTAACTAAGTTTTAAAATCTTCCTTTGGATGAAAATACCGTTCTCCTACTTCTCCAAAATCAACCAACGTCAACCAGAAACAGAACAGAAGTCCAAGCTAAATCAGAACCCACCACCACCACCACCATTATCATCATGGTCATCATCATCATCAGAACTTCTCCAAAATCAACCAAAATCATTCATAAGCAGAACAAAAACCCAAGCTGAACCAAAACCCACCACCACCACCACCATTATCATCATGGTCATCATCATCATCATCATCATCAGAAGAATAATAATGAAATCATAAGAAGAAATATAAGAAGAAGAACAACAAAACTCAAAATCCACCACCACTCAGAATTCAGAAAATCAGAACTCAGAAAACCAGAACAATTAAAACTCAGAATCATCAACAAAATTCAAAACTAAAATTCTTCCTCTTTCATTAACAAAACTCATATGCAATTACAATAATAAATAATTCCCAAATTACAATAAATAACAAGGTGCGACGGCAAGGAGGAGGTGCGGCGAGACGAGGGCGACGGCGAGGCGACAATGACGGCGAAGGCGAGGCGATGACGTCGGCGAGGGGGAGGAGCAGCGACGTCCACCCTCACGGTGAGATCCAGCGGCGAGGACTGAACGATGAGGAGTAGGAGCAGCAGTGGCGGCGGTGAGGAGCGGCGGCGGCGAGGAGTAGCGGCGGTAGCCCTTCCCCTTCCCCTTCCCCTTCCCTTACCTCTCTTCTCCCTGAACCAAAACCCAACCCCCTCCAGCTGATACCCTCCCCCCTTTCCCTTAACCTGTGTTTCTTTTCTTTCTTTCTTTTTTAATTTTTTTAGTTAAGGGTATTTTTTGAATAAAAATAAAAATATTGGTAAAAAGGACGATTTTAAAACTTAGTTAAACCTTCGGGACCATTTTGTAACACCCTAACTACCAAAGCTCACGCTTCCGGCTGCGCGACTCTGATAGCTCGGACATTACGATGACACTTATATTATTTAATACTAAAATATGAGCCTGTTTAAAACTTTAAACCGCAATACCGTTCCCAAAAATACTTTCGTTCGATAATGTACATCCACAAATACCATACAACTTACAAAAGCTCATAAAGAGTACATCCATATATATATACACATATATATATAAATAATATTACAAGCATTAGATAATACAATTCATATCCCTCTTACAGAATATATCAAGATAATGGCGAGGGATCAATAAACCATAACTAAAACAAGACAGAGCATCTCAACAACAACTAAATAAACTCCTTGTGACTTCTGCGCCCATATCCTGAAAGGGAAAAAATGTAGGGGGGTGAGAACATCATCCTCGAAAGGGTTCTCAGTAGAGGGTTTTTGGGAATTACTGTAATAGGATACGTGAAGATAAATCGTACTAGTGATTAATAACCGTCTTATGCCTCCTTTTCAAAAACAACAGTTTACAATAAAAGCAAAGTCTGAAAATCTTTTCTGAAAGAAGAACCGTTCAATTCTCAAAAACTCAAAAGCCTTTCAAAATGGTTTATCTATGCGGAACCAAAATAGCCTTTTATATTTTATTCCAAACCAGAAACACAACCGAAATCAACCATCGGTTCATCTCATTCCAACCACGGCCCTAGGCCCGAACAATCCAGCCATCAACCAATCACCACAGTCCAACAGAGTCCCAGTAGCAAACACAAATAGGAAGATGCAAGCACAAACAAACAGTCATTGCAAGTAGAACAATTAGCAATTAATCACATAGGCAAACCAAGTATAATATGCACACCCAAGCAATGTCACATAGATGCATATGATGCATGCCTGTCCCTAGTGGCTGATGATATCATCTGTCGGTTATAAAGCCAACCCGACAAGTCCTGGTAGCTAACCATTGGACTGTCCCACTGTCGTGCATCCCCAACTCGAGTTATACTCATCATAAACTTGATCATAATCATGATCCATATCCATCACCCTCACTGGTGAATATTTACGGGGGCGAGCTCATCCGGGACTTTCACAATGCCCGGCCACACTTACGACATAGGGTCAAAAGAGCTTCGAGTCTCAACCTGGAGCACGTGGTGGCTAGCCACTGCTTCCTCCCAGGGAAACTCTCATCTCCAATAGTGGAAGTGCAACATTCACATTTATCAATGATTCAGCATATACATGCATTCAATCTCATCCATGGATCAACATCCATCTCAGCCATCCGGCTCACGATTAAGTCCAGAACTAGCCAATATTCATATCATACACAACCATTCTGGCTCACGGTTCAATCTAGAACCAACCAATATTCATAATCATACACAGCCATTCCGGCCCAAAATAAAACAGCACTTCCACCATTCAAAATCATCAAATTCATAGAATCGGCATTTAAGCCATAAATCACTTTTTCTCAAATCATTTCACTTTGAAATCAAGTTTCAACTCTTTTCAGCCTTGGCTTTAAAGGTCTCATTTCTCAAATTATCTCAGGCTCATAAGCCACTTTTACTCAAGGAAAATTCCCTTTTTAAAACAAGCCACTCTCGGCTTCCTCTTTCCAAAACTTCCAAAACCATGGAAAGTTAAAGATTCCTTTTGAAACATTCAAAATCACCCATCCAACAATGGGAATTTTGTAACAAAAGTTTCTCGGCAGAGTCCCAAGTCCTTAGGGGAGAATAGCATAACTCATTTCGCCAAATTCATTTAAAATCATTAAAACCTTGGCTTTTCGATTTGAGTAATAAAATAAGATCTAAGCCAAACCGAGTCACGTAATCATTTACTTACTTCAAAGCCATTTCCTTTACTTAGGCAAAAACCAACTTCAACCCCCATGATAAATTCTAGAATGTTTCAACTGTTCAAAATTATTTTAGTCTTGCAAGAATTCAGAATTCAAAGAGTACCTAAAACCTTTCTCAAAACAATTCAAAATGAAACTTGTCAATAGACATTCGGGTTCTTTCAAAGTCATTGAAAGTCCTCTAATTGAAACCCTCAAGTCAAATTCAAAGGCATGACCCTTGTCACATTTAAAACAGCTTTAAAACATAAGTTTCATCTAAATAACGTTTTCCTGAAAGAGATACAATGCCTTTCTTAAGAAGCAAGACCAAATCACAATTTTCTCTTTAATAATTCATTTCAAAAGAATGAATCATCCTTTTCTTGATAATTCAAATAAAATAGAAGTCTTTAACTCATCATTTTTCCAAACAACATTTCAATAAAGACTCAGATTTTATAGAAATTCCGGCAGCATCTCCCCTAAAACTTGGACTTTGCTACCCGGTTCGGGTCCCAACAAAACCATTCCATAATCCTTTTCCAACAGCCCAGAAATCCATAATCAATTCAAAGGCAAGCCAAAATCCAACAGTCATCTCAATTCTATATTTCAAGAAAACCGTTTCAACATCAAATCATTATCAGCCGAATAAACCCATTTCTAAAGCTTTAAAGAAACGGTTCAGCAATAATCATTTATCAACAATCAGATCATTTAAAGCCAGCCAGGCTGAAATCAAGAGTGTATTCTATTTTACACATTCTCAAGAAAATCCATTCAATTCAAATCAATTTCCAACGGATTCAACTCGATCTCAAAGCTTTAAAAGAATCAATTTCGAAAGCATTTCATTTCACAAAGCCACACAATAGTCGAGTCAAACAAACACCCATAATCATACAAAACAACCAAACAATACATAGGACTGATACAATCACCAAATACACATCCTCACATCAGTACCCATATGTAATAATTCCAATATACAAAATATAGTTTTCGGAAAGTGCCCCTACCTCAAAACGCAATTCCATAACCCAAACGCCTCATCAAGTCTTTTCCGCCTCAACCCGAACTGACGGCAACCAAAACCTCAGCTCCCAGCCACTTTTGCAATAACCATAGCAACACTAATCGCAATCATATAGTAATCAGGACTCGACCTCACGTTACCGAAACTCATATTCATTAACCAAACACAACCGAATACTAACGCGAGGCTTTTTCGAAACATAAGATACTTACTGTAATACAAAAATGAAGTAGCAATGGCCTCTGAACCGGTTTGGCGGTAGCCCTGGTAGCCACCTCCAGCAGCTGCGGCGACCGGGCTCCGGCAACGGTGACTGAAACCAACATGTCGCGACAATAAGGCTCCCATAATTTCACCAGAAATGAAAACCAAGTTTGAAACCCTTACCGGCATACCTCTCCGGCGACTGTAACAGGGTCTCAAGTGGCAGAAGCTCAGCCCGGAGCTCCGACGGCCATGGCGGCAGATTCTGACGGCACGGCAGCAAGGCGGCGGAACCACCCACCATCATCGCGTCTCATCCTCTCCAGCTACTCACAAGGACAGCAACCACCCAGCTTCGGCGACGGCGCGCTCGCAGCAACAGCGCCCAGGCACACCGGCGACGGCGCAGTTACAGTGACGGCGGTGGAAGAGGAATGATTCCTCCTCTAGCTTTCCCTCTTTCCAACGACGGTGACTTCTCCACCCTTCCACGGCGGCGTCGAGATCAAGGATGACGGCAGACCCTAGTAGCAGCGGTGGTAGGAGTGGCTTCAACAGCACCCAGGCGCGGTGGAGATGTAGCAGAGGCTCGCGACGGTGACTGGTAGCGATGGCTTCCCCTGCCGCACTCCCTCCGCCTCCGGTCCCCTGATCCTGCCCGATCTCTTTCTCTCTCTCTCTCTCTTTCTCTCTCTCTCTCTCTCTTCAGTGTTGGTATGCGAAATTGTTACTCTGAGGTTGTAAAATTTGTTGTTCGTTCTCTCCCTGGCAATGGCGCCAACAACTGGTGCACAATACCATGGTCCAAACATAACTTCACAACTTCGCACAACTAACCAGCAAGTGCACTGGGTCGTCCAAGTAATAAAACCTTACGTGAGTAAGGGTCGATCCCACGGAGATTGTTGGTATGAAGCAAGCTATGGTCACCTTGTAAATCTCAGTCAGGCGGATATCAAATGGTTATGGAGTTTTCGAATAATAATAATAAATAAACAGAAAATAAAGATAGAAATACTTATGTAATTCATTGGTGAGAATTTCAGATAAGCGTATAGAGATGCTTTCGTTCCTCTGAACCTCTGCTTTCCTGCTGTTTTCATCTAATCAGTCTTACTCCTTTCCATGGCTAACTTTATGTAAGGGCATCACTGTTGTCAATGGCTACATCTCATCCTCTTTGTGAAAATGGTCCGATGTGCTGTCACTGCATGGCTAATCATCTGGAGGCATCACCGTTGTCAATGGCTACATCCATCCTCTCTGTGAAAATGGTCCGATGCGCTGTCACTGCATGGCTAACCATCTGGAGGTTCTCGATCATACTGGAATAGGATTTACTATCCTTTTGCGTCTGTCACTACGCCCAGCACTCGCGAGTTTGAAGTTCGTCACAGTCATTCAATCCCTGAATCCTACTCGGAATACCACAGACAAGGTTTAGACTTTCCGGATTCTCATGAATGCCGCCATCAATCTAGCTTATACCACGAAGATTCTGATTAAGAGATCCAAGAGATACTCATTCAATCTAAGGTAGAATGGAAGTGGTTGTCAGGCACGCGTTCATAGGGAATGATGATTGTCACGTTCATCACATTCATGTTGAAGTGCGAATGAATATCTTAGAAGCGAAATAAGTTGAATTGAATAGAAAAACAGTAGTACTTTGCATTAATTCATGAGGAACAGCAGAGCTCCACACCTTAATCTATGGAGTGTAGAAACTCTACCGTTGAAAATACATAAGTGATGAAGGTTCAGGCATGGCCGAATGGCCAGCCCCCATGATCTAAGAACTAAACATCCCAAGATGTCTAATACAATAGTAAAAAGTCCTATTTATACTAAACTAGTTACTAGGGTTTACAGAAGTAAGTAATTGATGCATAAATCTATTTCCGGGGCCCACTTAGTGTGTGCTTGGGCTGAGCTTGAAGTTTACACGTGGAGAGCTCATTTTTGGAGTTGAACGCCGGTTTGTAACGTGTTTCTGGCGTTCAACTCTGGTTTGCGACCTGTTTTTGGCGTTTAACACCAGACTGCAGCATAGAACTGGCGTTCAACGCCCTTTTGCGTCGTATAAACGCGGCCAAAGTATCGACTATTATATATTGCTGGAAAGCCCTAGATGTCTACTTTCCAACGCAATTGGAAGCGCGCCATTTTGAGTTCCGTAGCTCCAGAAAATCTATTTTGAGTGCAGGGAGGTCAGAATCCAACAGCATCAGCAGTCCTTCTTCTACTTCTGAATCTGATTTTTGCTCAAGTCCCTCAATTTCAACCAGAAAATACCTGAAATCACAGAAAAACACACAAACTCATAGTAAAGTCTAGAAATGTGAATTTAACATAAAAACTAATAAAAATATCCCTAAAAGTAACTAGATCCTACTAAAAATAATGCCAAAAAGCGTATAAATTATCCGCTCATCACAACACCAAACTTAAATTGTTGCTTGTCCCCAAGCAACTGAAAATCAAATAGGATAAAAAGAAGAGAATATACTATAAATTCCAAACTATCAATGAAACATAGCTCCAATCAGATGAGCGGGACTTGTAGCTTTTTGCCTCTTGAATAGTTTTGGCATCTCACTTTATCCATTGAGGTTCAGAATGATTGGCATCTATAGGAACTCTGAGTTCAGATAGTGTTATTGACTCTCCAAGTTCAGTATGTTGATTCTTGAACACAACTACTTTATGAGTCTTGGCCGTGGCCCTAAGCACTTTGTTTTCGAGTATTACCACCGGATACATAAATGCCACAGACACATAATTGGGTGAACCTTTTCAGATTGTGACTCAGCTTTGCTAAAGTCCCCAATTAGAGGTGTCCAGGGTTCTTAAGCACACTCTTCTTTTGCTTTGGACCTTGACTTTAACCGCTCAGTCTCACGTTTTCACTTGACACCTTCACGCCACAAGCACATGGTTAGGGACAGGTTAGTTTAGCCGCTTAGGCCAGGATTTTATTCCTTTAGGCCCTCCTATCCACTGATGCTCAAAGCCTTGGGATCTTTTTTATTTACCCTTTCCTTTTGGTTTTAAGGGTTATTGGCTTTTTGCTCTTGCCTTTTAGTTTTTAGAGCTTTTGGCTTTTTGCTTGCTTTTTCTCTCTTTTTTTTTGCTATTTTTTTCTATTTTTTTTCTGCAAGCTTTTGTATTCACTGCTTTTTCTTGCTTCAAGAATCATTTTTATGATTTTTCAGATTATCAAATAACATTTCTCCTTATCATCATTCTTTCAAGAGCCAACATATTTAACATTCATAAACAACAACTTCAAAAGACATATACACTGTTCAAGCATTCATTCAGAAAACAAAAAGTATTGTCACCACATCAATATAATTAAGCTAAGTTCAAGGATAAATTCGAAACTCATGTACTTCTTGTTCTTTTGTAATTAAAACATTTTTCATTTAAGAGAGGTGATGGATTCATATTCACTACTTTAAGGCATAGACACTTAGACACTAATGATCATGTAATAAAGACACAAACATAGACAAATATTTAACATAAGAAAACGAAAAACAAAAAATTTAAGAACAAGGAATGAGTCCACCTTAATGACGGTGGCGTTTCCTTCTAGAGGAACGAATGATGTCCTTGAGCTCTTCTATGTCTCTTCCTTGTCTTTGTTGCTCCTCCCTCATAGCTCTTTGATCTTCTCTAATTTCATGGAGGATGATGGAGTGCTCTTGATGTTCCACCCTTAGTTGTCCCATGTTGGAACTTAATTCTCCTAGGGAGGTGTTGATTTGCTCCCAAAAATTCTGTGGAGGAAAGTGCATCCCTTGAGGTATCTCAGGGATTTCTTGATGATGAGCTTCCTCACGTGTTTCTTGAGCTCCATGAGTGGGCTCTCTTGTTTGCTCCATCCTTTTCTTAGTGATGGGCTTCTCTTCCTCAATGGGAATGTCTCCTTCTATGAAAGCTCCAGCTGAATAACATAGATGGCAAATAAGATGAGGAAAAGCTAGCCTTGCCAACGGAGAGGACTTTTCGGCTATTTTGTAGAGTTCAAGGGAGATGACTTCATGAACTTCTACTTCCTCTCCAGTCATGATGCTATGGATCATGATGGCCCGATCCACAGTAACTTCAGATCGGTTGCTAGTGGGGATGATGGAGCGTTGAATGAACTCCAACCATCCTCTAACCACAGGCTTAAGGTCCAGTCTTCTAAGTTGAACCGGTTTGCCTTTTGAGTCAATCTTCCATTGAGCTCCTTCCACACATATGTCCATGAGGACTTGGTCCAACCTCTGATCAAAGTTGACCCTTCTAGTGTAGGGGCGTGCATCTCCTTGCATCATAGGCAAGTTAATGCCAACCTCACATTCTCCGGACTAAAATCTAAGTATTTCCCCCGAACCATGGTGAGATAGTTCTTTGGGTTCGGGTTCTTACTTTGATCATGGTTCCTAGTGATCCATGCATTAGCATAGAACTCTTGAACCATTAGAATTCTGACTTGTTGGATGGGGTTTGTTAGAACTTCCCAACCTCTTCTATGGATCTCATGTCGGATCTTTGGATACTCATTTTTCTTGAGTTTGAAAGGGACCTCGGGGATCACCTTCTTATTGGCCACAACATCATAGAAGTGGTCTTGATGAGCTTTGGAGATGAATCTTTCCATCTCCCATGACTCGGAGGTGGAAACTTTTGTCTTCTCTTTCCCTTTTCTAAAGGATTCTCCGGTCTTGGGTGCCATCAATGGTCATGGAAAAACAAAAAGCTTATGCTTTTACCACACCAAACTTAGAATATTGCTCGCCCTCGAGCAAGAGAAGAAAGAATAGATGAAGAAGAAGAAGAAAATATGGAGGAGAGGAGGGAGAGGTGTATTCGGCCAAGAAGGGGAAGAGAGGGTTGTGTTGTGTGAAAATGAAGAAGAATGGAGGGCTTTATATAGAGAAGGGAAGGGGGTTAAGGTTCGGCCACATAGGGTGGGTTTGGGTGGGAAATTGATTTTGAATTTTGAAGGTGGGTGGAGTTTATGAGGTAAGTTTATGGGGAAGAGTGGATGGATGTGAGTGGTGAAGTGGTGATAGAGAAGAGAGATTGAGGTGATTGGTAAAGAGTTTTGGGGAAGAGTGTTTATTGGGAAGAGAGGATGAACATTGAGAAGAGGGAAGAGAGAGTGAGTGGTGGTAGGTGGGGATCCTGTGGGGTCCACAGATGCTGAGTTCATCCAGTGGGGTCCACAGATCCTGAGGTGTCAAGGATTTGCATCCCTACACCAATTAGGCATGTAAATTGCCTTTGCATGCAATTCTGGTGTTTAAACGCCGAATTGATGCTTGTTCTGGGCGTTCAACGCCCAGATGCAGCATGTTTCTTTGAACGCCAGTTCTATGCTTGTTTCTGGCGTTCAGCGCCAGCTTTCCTCACTGTGCATTTCTGGCATCTGAACGCCAGGATGCTGCTTGTTTCTGGCGTTCAACGCCAGATCCATGTTCTGTTCTGGCGTTGAACGCCAGCCAGATGCTCCTTACTGGCGTTTAAACGCCAGTAAGATCCTCCTCCAGGGTGTGATTTTTCTTCTGCTGTTTTTGATTCCGTTTTCAATTTTTATATTTATTTTGTGACTCCACATGATCATGAACCTAATAAAACATGAAATAACAATAAAAATAAATTAAAATTAGATAAATAAAAATTGGGTTGCCTCCCAACAAGTGCTTCTTTAATGTCAATAGCTTGACAGTGGGCTCTCATGGAGCCTCATAGATGTTCAGAGCATTGTTGAGACTTCCCAACACCAAACTTAGAGTTTGGCTGAGGCCTCCCAACACCAAACTTAGAGTTTGACTGTGGGGGCTTTGATTGACTATGCAGTGAGAGAAGCTTTTTATGCTTCTTCTCCATGGGTACAGAGAGAGATCCTTGAGTTGTAAACACAAGGGAGTCCTCATTTAATTGAAGGATCAATTCTCCTCTGTCCACATCAATCACAGCTCTTGCTGTGGCTAGGAAGGTTCTTCCAAGAATGATGGATTCATCCTCATCCTTCCCAGTATCCAGGATTATGAAATCAGCAGGGATGTAAAGGTCTTTAACCTTTACTAACATGTCCTCTACTTGCCCATAAGCTATTTTCATGGATTTGTCTGCCATTTCTAATGAGAAATTGGCTTCTTGTACCTCAAGGGTTCTTAGTTTCTCCATTACAGAGAGTGGCATGAGGTTTATTCCTAACCCAAGGTCACACAGAGCCTTTTCAAAGGTCATGGTGCCTATGGTACAAGGTATTAAGAACTTTCCAGGATCCTGTTTCTTCTGAGGCAATGTCAGTTGATCCAGATCACTCAGTTCATTGATAAGCAAGGGAGGTTCATCTCCCCAAGTCTCTTTACCAAATAAATTGGCATTCAGCTTCATGATTGCACCAAGGAACTTGGCAACTTGCTCTTCAGTAACATCTTCATTCTCTTCAGAAGAAGAATACTCTTCAGAGCTCATGAATGGCATAAGGAGGTTCAATGGAATCTCTATGGTCTCTAGATGAGTCTCAGATTCCTTTGGTTCCTCAGAGGGAAACTCCTTATTGATCACTGGACGACCCAGGAGGTCTTTCTCACTGGGATTCACGTCCTCAACCTCCTTTGCAGGTTCGGCCATGGTAATTAATTCAATGGCCTTGCACTCTCCTTTTGGATTCTCTTCTGTATTGCTTGGGAGAGCACTAGGAGGGGTTTCAGTGATTCTTTTACTCAGCTGGCCCACTTGGGCTTCCAAATTTCTAATTGAGGACCTTGTTTCATTCATGAAACTTACAGTGGCCTTGGATAGATCAGAGACTAAGTTTGCTAAATTAGAGGTATTTTGTTCAGAGTTCTCTGTCTGTTGCTGAGTGGATGATGGAAAAGGCTTGCTATTGCTAAACCTGTTTCTTCCACCATTATGAAAGCCTTGTTGAGGCTTTTGTTGATCCTTCCATGAGAAATTTGGGTAATTTCTCCATGAGGGGTTATAGGTGTTCCCATAAGGTTCACCCATATAATTTACCTCTTCTATTGCAGGGTTCTCAGGATCATAAGCTTCTTCTTCAGAAGATGCCTCTTGAGTACTGTTGGATGCAGCTTGCATTCCATTTAGACTCTGAGAAATCATATTGACTTGCTGAGTCAATATTTTATTCTGAGCCAATATGGCATTCAGAGTATCAATTTCAAGAACTCCCTTCTTCTGAGGCGTCCCAATACTCACAGGATTCCTCTCAGAAGTGTACATGAACTGGTTATTAGCAACCATGTCAATGAGTTCTTGAGCTTCTGCAGGCGTTTTCTTTAGGTGAATGGATCCACCTGCAAAAGTATCCAATGACATCTTAGCTAATTCAGACAAACCATCATAGAATATATCCAGAATGGTCCATTCTGAAAGCATGTCAGAAGGACACTTTTTGGTCAGTTTCTTGTATCTCTCCCAAGCTTCATAGAGGGATTCACCTTCTTTCTGTCTGAAGGTTTGAACATCCACTCTAAGCTTACTCAGCTTTTGAGGAGGAAAGAACTTGGCTAAGAAAGCCTTGACCAGCTTATCCCAAGAGTTCAGGCTATCCTTAGGTTGAGAGTCCAACCATATTCTAGCTCTGTCTCTCACAGCAAAAGGGAAAAGCATGAGCCTGTAGACTTCAGGATCTACTCCATTAGTCTAAACAGTATCACAGATCTGCAAGAATTCAGTTAAGAACTGAAAAGGATCTTCAGATGGAAGTCCATGGAACTTGCAGTTCTGCTGCATCAGAGAAACTAATTGAGGTTTCAACTCAAAATTGTTTGCTCCAATGGTAGGGATGGAGATGCTTCTTCCATGTAAATTGGAATTAGGTGCAGTAAAGTCACCAAGCATCCTCCTTGCATTATTATTATTTTCGGCTGCCATCTCCTCTTCCTGTTCGAAAATTTCTGTAAAGTTATCTCTGGATTATTGTATTTTAGCTTCTCTTAGTTTCCTCTTAGGAGTCCTCTCAGGTTTAGGGTCTGCTTCAACAAGAATGTTCTTATCCTTGCTCCTGCTCATATGAAAAAGAGGGAACAGAAAAAAAAAATAATAATAATAGGGATTCTTTTTACCCAGGTATAGAGGTTTTCCTATGTGAGTAGAAGAAGAAAAGAATGTAATGTAAAGAAGAGAAGAGGAAAAACTCGAACACAGAGAGGGAGGTAGTGTTCGAATTTTTGGATGGGAGAGAAGTGTTAGTAGATGAATAAATAAATAGAAGAAGATGAGAGAGAAGGATTTTCGAAAATTATTTTTGAAAAATGGTTAGTGATTTTCGAAAATTAAAAGAAGAAATAACTTAAAATTAAAATTTGAAACAATTAGTTAATTAAAAAGAATTTTTGAAAAAGAGGGGAGAGATTTTCGAAAATTAGAGAGAGAGTTAGTTAGGTAGTTTTGAAAAAAGATAAGAAACAAACAAAAAGTTAGTTAGTTAGTTGAAACAAATTTGAAAATCAATTTTGAAAAGATAAGAAGATAAGAAGTTAGAAAAGATATTTTAAAATCAAATTTTTGAAAAAGATATGTTTTAAAAAGATATGATTAAAAAGATATGATTTTGAAAAAGATAAGATGAAAAGATATTTTTGAAAAGATATGATTGATATTAGTTTTGAAAAAGATTTGATTTTTTTTAAAATCACAATTAATGACTTGATTCACAAGAAATCACAAGATATGATTCTAGAACTTAAAGTTTGAATCTTTCTTAACAAGTAAGTAACAAACTTGAAATTTTTGAATCAAAACATTAATTGTTGATGATATTTTCGAAAATATGATATAAATTTAAGAAAAAGATTTTTGAAAAATATTTTTAAAATTTTCGAAAATAAATAAGAAAAATGAAAAGGATTTGATTTTTGAAAATGATTTTGAAAAAGATAAGATTTTTAAATTGAAAATTTGATTTGACTCATAAAAACAACAAGATTTTAAAAATTTTTGAAAAAGTCAATCCAAATTTTCGAAATTTATGAGAGAAAAAGGGGAGGATATTTTTTTATTTTTGAATTTTTAATGATGAGAGAGAAAAATATGAAAATGATGCAATGCATGAAAATTTTGGATCAAAACAATGAATGCATGCAAGAATGCTATGAATGTCAAGATGAACACCAAGAACACTTTGAATGTCAAGATGAACACCAAGAACATATTTTTGAAAAATTTTCAAGAAAAGAAAACATGCAAGACACCAAACTTAGAAATTTTTCATGTATAGACACTATGAATGCAAGAATGCATATGAAAAACAAGAAAAGACACAAAACAAGAAAATATGAAGATTAAACAAGAAGACTGGCCAAGAACAACTTGAAGATCATGAAGAACACTATGAATGCATGAATTTTCGAAAAATGCAAAAACAAAAAATTTTAGAAAAAATGCAATTGACACCAAACTTGAAATTGACTCAAGACTTAAACAAGAAACACAAAATATTTTTGATTTTTATGATTTTATAAATTTTTTTGTATTTTTATTTTATATTTTTTTCGAAAATCATTTGAAAAAGAAAAATAAGGATTTTAAAATTTTTAATATGAATTCCAGGAATCTTTAAATATTAGCCCAAAGCTCCAATCCGAAGGTTAGGCATGGCTTAATAGCCAGCCAAGCTTTAGAATATAACTCAGATATACTACTCATTAGTTATCAAATTAATTTGCCTCTATGCTGATGGTTTGGAAGCCTTAGTCCAAAAGATTTTAGACATGGCTTTACAGCCAGCCAGGCTTCAACATTTTTCATGAAACTCTAGAATTCATTCTTAAAAATTCTGAAATAATTTTCGAAAACAGATGAGAAATTTTTGAAAGATTTTTGAAAAATTTTTGAAAAATTTTTGAAAACTTTTTGAAAATAAAATAAGAAGAAAATTACCCAATCTGAGCAACACGATGAACCGTCAGTTGTCCAAACTCAAACAATCCCCGGCAACGGCGCAAAAAACTTGGTATGCGAAATTGTTACTCTGAGGTTGTAAAATTTGTTGTTCATTCTCTCCCTGGCAATGGCGCCAACAACTGGTGCACAATATCATGGTCCAAACATAACTTCACAACTTCGCACAACTAACCAGCAAGTGCACTGGGTCGTCCAAGTAATAAAACCTTACGTGAGTAAGGGTCGATCCTACAGAGATTGTTGGTATGAAGCAAGCTTTGGTCACCTTGTAAATCTCAGTCAGGCAGATATCAAATAGTTATGCAGTTTTCGAATATTAATAATAAATAAACAGAAAATAAAGATAGAAATACTTATGTAATTCATTGGTGAGAATTTCAGATAAGCGTATAGAGATGCTTTCGTTCCTCTGAACTTTTGCTTTCCTGCTGTCTTCATCCAATCAGTCTTACTCCTTTCCATGGCTAACTTTATGTAAGGGCATCACCGTTGTCAATGGCTACATCTCATCCTCTCTGTGAAAATGGTCCGATGCGCTGTCACTGCATGGCTAATCATCTGGAGGCATCACCGTTGTCAATGGCTACATCCCATCCTCTCTATGAAAATGGTCCGATGCGCTGTCACTGCATGGCTAATCATCTGGAGGTTCTCGATCATACTGGAATAGGATTTACTATCCTTTTGCGTCTGTCACTACGCCCAGCACTCGCGAGTTTGAAGTTCGTCACAGTCATTCAATCCCTGAATCCTACTCGGAATACCACAGACAAGGTTTAGACTTTCCGGATTCACATGAATGCCGCCATCAATCTAGCTTATACCACGAAGATTCTGATTAAGAGATCCAAGAGATACTCATTCAATCTAAGGTAGAACGGAAGTGGTTGTCAGGCACGCGTTCATAGGGAATGATGATGATTGTCACGTTCATCACATTCATGTTGAAGTGCGAATGAATATCTTAGAAGCAGAATAAGTTGAATTGAATAGAAAAACAGTAGTACTTTGCATTAATTCATGAGGAACAGCAGAGCTCCACACCTTAATCTATAGAGTGTAGAAACTCTACTGTTGAAAATACATAAGTGATAAGGTTCAGGCATGGCCGAATGGCCAGCCCCCATGATCTAAGAACTAAATGTCCCAAGATGTCTAATACAATAGTAAAAAGTCCTATTTATACTAAACTAGTTACTAGGGTTTACAGAAGTAAGTAATTGATGCATAAATCCATTTCCAGGGCCCACTTGGTGTGTGCTTGAGCTGAGCTTGAAGTTTACACGTGGAGAGGTCATTCTTGGAGTTGAACACCAGTTTGTAACGTGTTTCTGGCATTCAACTCTGGTTTGCGACGTGTTTTTGGCGTTTAACTCCAGACTGCAGCATAGAACTGGCGTTCAACGCCCTTTTGCGTCATCTAAACTCGGCCAAGTATAGACTATTATATATTGCTGGAAAGCCCTTGATGTCTACTTTCCAAAGAAATTGGAAGCGCGCCATTTTAAGTTCTGTAGATCCAGAAAATCCTCTTTGAGTGAAGGGAGGTCAGAATCCAACAGCATCACCAGTCCTTCTTCTACCTCTGAATCTGATTTTTGCTCAAGTCCCTCAATTTCAGCCAGAAAATACCTGAAATCATAGAGAAACACACAAACTCATAGTAAAGTCCAGAAATGTGAATTTAACATAAAAACTAGTAAAAACATCTCTAAAAGTAACTAGATCCTACTAAAAACATACTAAAAACAATGCCAAAAAGCGTATAAATTATCCGCTCATCAGGTGTGCAATAGTGCAAAACGCGGCGGCACAGCGCGACGGCGACGGCAAGACCCTGCGGCTCCGACGCGCCGCTTCTCTTCTCCTTCCCTCTGTCGCACACTGTTCTCTCCTCTCTTCGTCCCTTTCTTTTCTTTCACAGAGGAGTGCTTGTGTTTCTGATAGGGAGTGGCGGCTGTAGCTAGTACTATTGTTAATAGTAGGTGTGGTGTGTGCAGCTAGGATTGGCTTTAGGGAAAAGGGAAAAATGTGGATTCAATTAGGGTTAGGGCTAGTTTAGTAATTTCAAATGAAATTGGGAAAAATATAGTAATTGAAACCCAATTTAAATCCAACACTATTTGTATATAGAAAATACTATTTGCTCATCAATTTTACAAATTATTTTCCATAAAATGCCCAAATCAAAATAATTAGAAATAATATAATTAAACCCTTTATTTTCCAAAGTAGCAGTATTAATATTTAAAATATTAATTATTTAATCCAAATTATATAGAAATCCTTATTATTTCACAACTACCAATTTTATAATTTGAATATAGAAAATAATCCAATAAATATCAAATTGGATAATAATCATAACTTATCTCAAATTCAATAAATCAAAACTTGCTTTAATTTTCTTTAATAAAGAAATTTCTAATATTAAAGCTACAGAAACACTGAATTCGAAATTAGCTAATGATAGTCCTTTTTCAAAGGTCTTGGGTCTTACATTCTACCCACCTTATAAAAATTTTCGCCCTCGAAAATTGATACAAAACGAAAGAAATTTCATAACAGTTCATCCTGGAACACATTTAAGGAAGAGGAAAAAAATTACCTCAACATATAAACATTTATATACGGTTTTCAAATAATTTGATTGTCATATGCATAAGGGTGCAAGGGTAGGAATGTGATTTCAATGCAAATGTTACAAAGTAGGCTCAAAGCAAAAGATAACATGGGTCAATCATGTGATAGTAGGGCAAAGCATCAAAGGCTATAAAACATGATGGGGTTAAAACGACGTACTTAGCATCCGCACACTAATCTCATATCAACCTCAAAGCTTCAACTTCCCAACTCCATCAAGCACCTTACAATCCCCATAACTGATCATAAGCCTAATGATGAGCGGATAATTTATACGCTTTTTGGCATTATTTTTAGTATGTTTTTAGTAGGATCTAGTTACTTTTAGGGATGTTTTTATTAGTTTTTATGTTAAATTCACATTTCTGGACTTTACTATGAGTTTGTGTGTTTTTTTCTGTGATTTCAGATATTTTTTGGCTGAAATTGAGGGACTTGAGCAAAAATCAGATTCAGAGGTTGAAGAAGGACTGCTGATGTTGTTGGATTCTGACCTCCCTGCACTCAAAGTGGATTTTTTGGAGCTACAAAACTTTAAATGGCACGCTTCCAATTGCGATGGAAAGTAGACATCCAGGGCTTTCCAGAAATATATAATAGTCCATACTTTGGCCGAGTTTAAATGACACAAAAGGGCATTGAACACCAGTTCTACGCTGTAGTCTGGAGTCAAACGCCAGAAACACATCACGAACCAGAGTTGAACGCCAAAAATACGTTACAACTTGGCGTTCAACTCCAAGAATGACCTCTGCACGTGTAAACTTCAAGTTCAGCCCAAGCACACACCAAGTGGGCCCCAGAGGTGGATTTCTGCATCAAATACTTACTTTTGTAAACCCCAGTAGCTAGTTTAGTATAAATAGGACTTTTTACTATTGTATTTGACATCTTATGATTTTTAGTTCTACTTTGGATCATATTGATCACGTTTGGGGGCTGGCCATTCGGCCATGCCTGAACCTTCATCACTTATGTATTTTCAACGGTAGAGTTTCTACACACCATATATTAAGGTGTGGAGCTCTGCTGTTTCTCATGATTTAATGCAAAGTACTACTGTTTTCTATTCAATTCAACTTATTCTGCTTCTAAGATATCTATTCGCACCCAAGAACATGATGAATGTGATGATTATGTGACGCTCATCATCATTCTCACTTATGAACGCGTGCCTGACAAACACTTTCGTTCTACATGCAAACAAGCTAGAATGAGTATCTCTTAGATATCTAATATAGAGGACCGAGTACGAGATATTAGAATCTTCGTGGTATAAGTTAGAACCCATGGATGGCCATTCTTGAGATCCGAAAAGTCTAAACCTTGTCTGTGGTATTCCGAGTAGGATCTGGGAAGGGATGGCTGTGACGAACTTCAAACTCACGAGTGCTGGGCGTAGTGACAGACGCAAAAGGAGGATGAATCCTATTCCAGTATGATCGAGAACCTCATATGATTAGCCGTGCCGTGACAGAGCATTTGAACCTTTTTCACAGAGAGGATGGGATGTAGCCATTGACAACGGTGATGCCCTATATAAAGCTTGCCATGGAAAGGAGTAGGACTGGTTGGATGAAGACAGCAGGAAAGCAGAGGTTCAGAGGAACGAAAGCATCTCTATACGCTTATCTGAAATTCTCACCAATGAATTACATAAGTATTTCTATCTTTACTTTCTGTTTATTTATTATTATTATTCGAAAACTCCATAACCATTTGATATCCGCCTGACTGAGATTTACAAGATGACCATAGCTTGCTTCATACCAACAATCTCCGTGGGATCGACCCTTACTCACGTAAGGTTTTATTACTTGGACGACCCAGTGCAGTTGCTGGTTAGTTGTATCGAAGTTGTGACAAATTATGAATTAAGATTAGAGCACCAAGTTTTTGGAGCCATTACCAGGGATCACAATTTCGTGCACCAAGTTTTTGGCGCTGTTGCCGGGGATTGTTCGAGTTTGGACAACTGACGGTTCATCGTGTTGCTCAGATTGGGTAAATTTCTTCTTATTTTATTTTCAAAAAGCTTTCAAAAATTTTTCAAAAATATTTTCTTCTTTTTCGTTTTTCCCAATTAATATTCAAAAAAAAATTTTTATAAAATATATTTTTCTTCAGAATTTTTAGGAATGAATTCTAGTGTTTCATGATGATTTGTTGAATCCTAGCTGGCTGTAAAGCCATGTCTAAATTCCTTTGGACTGAGGATTCAACTAATCACTTCAATGCATGTAATAGCATACTAAAGCTTGGCTGGCTATTAAGCCATGCCTAACCCTCAGATTGGAGCTTTAGACTAAGAGTACAAGATTCCTGGAATTCATATTAAAAATTTTGAAATCCTTATTTTCTTTTTCCTAGATGTTTTTCGAAAAAAATTTACAAAAAATCCAAAAAAATTAATAAAATCATAAAAATAAATAATATTTTATGTTGTTTGTTTGAGTCTTGTGTCAAATTTTAAGTTTGGTGTCAATTACATACTCATCTTGCATTTTTTCAAAAATTGCATTCATGCATTACATTCATCATGATCTTCAAGTTGTTCTTGATAAACCTTCTTGATTGATCTTCATATTATATTGTTTTGTGTTGTATGGTATTTTTCATATCCATTCTTGAATTCTTAGTGTCTAAATATTAAAAATTTCTAAGTTTGGTGTCTTGCATGTTTTTCTTTCATTAGAAATTTTCAAAAATAAGTCTTGATGTTCATCTTGATCTTCAAAGTGTTCTTGGTGTTCATCTTGACATTCAAAGTGTTCTTGCATGCATCACATGTTTTGATCCAAAATTTTCATGCATTGAGTCTTTTTGATGTTTTTCTCTTTCATCATTAAAAATTCAAAAATCAAAAAATATCTTTCCCTTTTTCACTCATAAATTTTCGAAAATTTGAGTTGACTTTTTCAAAAATTTTTAAAATTTAGTTGTTTCTTATGAGTCAAATCAAATTTTCAATTTAAAAATCTTATCTTTTTCAAAATTTTTTTCAAAAATCAAATCTTTTTCATTTTTCTTATTTATTTTCGAAAATTTTAAAAATATTTTTCAAAAATCTTTTTCTTAATTTTATCTCATAAATTTCGAAAATGTTATCAACAATTAATGTTTTGATTCAAAAATTTCAAGTTTGTTACTTGCTTGTTAAGAAAGATTCAAACTTTAAGTTTTAGAATCATATTTTGTGATTACTTGTGAGTCAAGTCATTAATTTTGATTTTAAAATTCAAATCTTTTTCAAAACTAATTTTAATCATATCTTTCTATCATATCCTTTTAAAACATACCTTTTTCAAAAATTTGATTTTAAAATATCTTTTCTAACTTCTTATCTTCTTATCTTTTCAAAAATTGATTTTCAAATCTTTTTCAACTAACTAATTGACTTTTTGTTTGTTTCTTATCTTTTTCAAAACCACCTAACTACTCTTCCCTCTCTAATTTTCGAAAATACCTCCCTCTTTTTCAAAAATTTTTTTTAATTAATTAATTGTTTAAATTTTAATTTTAATTTCAATTCTCCTTTAATTTTCAAAAATCATTAACTCTTTTTCAAAATTAATTTTCGAAATTTCCTCTCCCTCATCTCCTTCTATTTATTTATTTATTTACTAACACTTCTCTTCATCTCAAATCATTGCTCTTATCCTCACCCTTGTGTTTGGATTATCCATTCTTCTTCACCCTTATTCCCTTTCTTCTTCTACTAACAATAAGGAACCTCTTTACTGTAACATAGAGGATTCCTCTTCTTTTCTTGTTCTCTTCTCTTTCATATGAGAAGGGACAAAGAAAAGGGCATTCTTGTTGAAGCTGATCCAGAACCTGAAAGGACTCTGAAGAGGAAACTAAGAGAAGCTAAAATACAATAATCTAGAGACAACCTTACAGGAATTTTCGAACAGGAAGAGGAGATGGCAGCCGAAAACAATAATAATGCAAGGAGGATGCTTGCTGACTTTACTGCACCTTATTCTAATTTACATGGAAGAAGCATCTCCATCCCTACCATTGGAGCAAACAACTTTGAGCTGAAACCTCAATTAGTTTCTCTGATGCAACAAAACTACAAGTTTCATGGACTTCCATCTGAAGATCCTTTTCAGCTCTTAACTGAATTCTTACAGATATGTGATACTGTTAAGACTAATGGAGTAGATCCTGAAGTCTACAGGCTCATGCTTTTCCCTTTTGCTGTGAGAGACAGAGCTAGAATATGGTTGGACTCTCAACCTAAAGATAGCCTGAACTCTTGGGATAAGCTGGTCACGACTTTCTTAGCCAAGTTCTTTCCTCCTTAAAAGCTTAGTAAGCTTCGAGTGGATGTTCAGACCTTCAGACAGAGAGAAGGTGAATCCCTCTATGAAGCTTGGGAGAGATACAAGCAACTGACCAAAAAGTGTCCTTCTGACATGCTTTCAGAATGGACCATCCTGGATATATTCTATGATGGTCTGTCTGAATTAGCTAAGATATCATTGGATACTTCTACAGGTGGATCCATTCACCTAAAGAAAACGCCTGCAGAAGCTCAAGAACTCATTGACGTGGTTGCTAATAACCAGTTCATGTACACTTCTGAGAGGAATGCTGTGAGTAATGGGACGCCTCAGAAGAAGGGACTTCTTGAAATTGATACTCGGAATGCTATATTGGCTTAGAATAAAATATTGACTCAGTAAGTCAATATGATTTCTCAAAGTCTGAATGGAATGCAAGCTGCATCCAACAGTACTCAAGAGGCATCTTCTGAAGAAGAGGCTTATGATCCTGAGAACCCTGCAATAGCAGAGGTAAATTACATGGGTGAACCTTATGGAAACACCTATAACCCCTCATGGAGAAACCACCCAAATTTCTCATGGAAGGATCAACAAAAGCCTCAACAAGGCTTTAACAATGGTGGAAGAAACAGGTTTAATAGCAAGCCTTTTCCATCATCCACTCAACAAAAGACAGAGAGTTCTGAACAGGATCCATCTAGCTTAGCTAACATAGTCTCTGATCTATCTAAGGCCACTTTAAGTTTCATGAATGAAACAAGGTCCTCCATTAGAAATTTGGAGGCACAAGTGGGCCAGCTGAGTAAGAATATCACTGAAACCACTCCTAGTGCTCTCCCAAGCAATATAGAAGAAAATCCAAAAGAAGAGTGCAAGGCCATTGATATAACCATCATGGCCGAATCCAAGGAGGAGGGGGAAGACGTGAATCCCAAGGAGGAAGACCTCCTGGGACGTCAAGTGATCAATAAAGAGTTTCCCTCTAAGGAACCAAAGGAATCTGAGACTCATCTAGAGACCATAGAGATTCCATTGAACCTCCTTATGCCATTCATGAGCTCTGAAGAGTACTCTTTTACTGAAGAGAATGAAGATGTTACTGAAGAGCAAGTTTCCAAGTTCCTTGGTACAATCATGAAGCTGAATGCCAATTTATTTGGTAAAGAGACTTGGGGAGATGAACCTCCCCTATTCACTAATGAACTAAATGCATTGGATCAACTGAGACTGCCTCAGAAGAAACAGGATCCTAGAAAGTTCCTAATACCCTGTATCATAGGCACCATAACCTTTGAGAAGGCTCTATGTGACCTTGGGTCAGGGATAAACCTCATGCCCCTCTCTGTAATGGAGAAATTGGGAATCTTTGAGGTGCAAGCTGCCAGAATCTCACTAGAGATGGTAGACAACTCAAGAAAATAGGCTTATGGACTAGTAGAGGATATGTTAGTAAAGGTTGAAGACCTTTACATCCCTGCTGATTTCATAATCCTAGACACTGGGAAGGAAGAGGATGAATCCATCATCCTTGGAAGACCTTTCCGAGCCACAGCAAGAGTTGTGATTGATGTAGATAGACGAGAATTGATCCTTCAACTGAATGAGGACAACCTTGTGTTTAAAACTCAAGGTCATCCTTCTGTAAACATGGAAAAGAGGCACAGTAAGCTTCTCTCAGTACAGAGTCAACTAAAGCCCCCACAGTGAAACTCTAAGTTTGGTGTTGGGAGGCCTTAGCCAAACTCTAAGTTTGGTGTTGAACTCCCATATCCAAACTCTAAGTTTGGTGTTGGGGAGTCTATAAAATTGACCTGATCACCTGTGTGGCTCCATGAGAGCCCACTGTCAAGCTATTGACATTAAAGAAGCGCTTGTTGGGAGGCAACCCAATTTTTATTTATCTAATTTTATCTTTATTTTTATTGTTCTTTCATGTTTTATTAGGATCATGATCATGTGGAGTCACAAAATAAATCAAAAAATTAAAAACAGAATCAAAAACAGCAGAAGAAAAATCACACCCTGGAGAAAGGACTTACTGGCATTTAAACGCTAGTAAGGAGCATCTGGCTGGCGTTCAACGCCAAAACAGAGCATGGATCTGGCGTTGAACGCCAGAAACAAGCAGCATCCTGGCGTTCAGACGCCAGAAATGCACACTGAGGAAAGCTGGCGCTGAACGCCAGAAACAAGCATAGAACTGCCGTTCAACACCAGAAACATGCTGCATCTGGGCGCTGAACGCCCAGAACAAGCACCAATTCGGCGTTTAAATGCCAGAATTGCATGCAAAGGCATTTTACATGCCTAATTGGTGCAGGCATGCAATTCCTTGACACCTCAGGATCTGTGGACCCCACAGGATCATCTCAGCATCTGTGGACCCCACAGGATCCCCACCTACCTCTACTCATACTCTTCCCTCTTCTCAATGTTCATCCTCTCTTCCCAATAAACACCCTTCCCCAAAACCCTTCACCAATCACCTCAAGCTCTTTTCCCTATCACCCATTCACCACTCACATCCATCCACTCTTCCCCATAAACCCCACCTACCTTCAAAATTCAAAATAACTTTCCCACCCAAGCCCACCCATATAGCCGAATACACACATCCCTCCATCTCCTCCATATCTTCTTCTTCTACTACTATTCTTTCTTCTTTTGCTCGAGGGTGAGCAACATTCTAAGTTTGGTGTGGTAAAAGCATAAGCTTTTTTGTTTTTCCATTACCATTGATGGAACCTAAGACCGGAGAAACCTCTAGAAAAGGGAAAGGGAAGATAAAAGCTTCTACCTCCGAGTCATAGGAGATGAAGAGATTCATCTCAAGGGTCTATAGCTCAGTGGTAGAATATTTGACTGCAAATCAAGAGATCCCTAAGATACCTCAGGGGATACATTTTCCTCCACACAATTATTGGGGACAATCAAGGGTGGAACATCAAGATCACTCCATCATCCTTCATGAAATTAGAGAAGATCAAAGAGCAATGAGGGAGGAGCAACAAAGACAAGGAAGAGACATAGAAGAGCTCAAGGACATCATTAGTCCTTCAAGAAGGAAACGCCACCATCACTAAGGTGGACTCATTCCTTGTTCTTAAAATTTTTTGTTTTTCGTTTTCTTATGTTAAATGTTTATCTATGTTTGTGTCTTTATTACATGATCATTAGTGTCTAAGTGTCTATGCCTTAAAGTAGTGAATATGAATCCATCACCTCTCTTAAATGAAAAATGTTTTTAATTCAAAAGAACAAGAAGTACATGAGTTTCGAATTTATCCTTGAACTTAGATTAATTATATTGATGTGGTGATAATACTTTTTGTTTTCTGAATGAATGCTTGAACAGTGCATATGTCTTTTGAAGTTGGTGTTTTAGAATGTTAAATATGTTGGCTCTTGAAAGAATGATGAACAGGAGACATGTTATTTGATAATCTGAAAAATCATAAAAATGATTCTTGAAGCAAGAAAAAGCAGTGAATACAAAAGCTTGCAGAAAAAAAAAAGAAAAAAAAAATGGCAAAAAAATAGAAAAAGAAAAAGCAAGCAAAAAAAGCCAAAAGCTCTTAAAACCAAAAGGCAAAAGCAAAAATCCAATAGCCCTTAAAACCAAAAGGCAAGGGTAATAAAAAGAATCCCAAGGCTTTGAGCATCAGTGGATAGGAGGGTCTAAAGGAATAAAATCCTGGCCTAAGCGGCTAAACCAAGCTGTCCCTAACCATGTGCTTGTGGCGTGAAAGTGTCAAGTGAAAACTTGAGACTGAGCGGTTAAAGTCAAGGTCCAAAGCAAAATAAGATTGTGCTTAAGAACCCTGGACACCTCTAATTGGGGACTTCAACAAAGCTGAGTCACAATCTGAAAAGGTTCACCCAGTTATGTGTCTGTGGCATTTATGTATCCGGTGGTAATACTGGAAAACAAAGTGCTTAGGGCCACGGCCAAGACTCATAAAGTATCTGTGTTCAAGAATCAACATATTGAACTAGGAGAATCAATAACACTATCTGAACTCTGAGTTCCTATAGATGCCAATCATTCTGGACTTCAATGGATAAAGTGAGATGCTAAAACTATTCAAGAGGCAAAAAGCTACAAGTCCCGCTCATCTGATTGGAGCTATGTTTCATTGATATTTTGGAGCTTATAGTATATTCTCTTATTTTTATCCTATTTGATTTTCAGTTGCTTGGGACAAGCAACAATTTAAGTTTGGTGTTGTGATGAGCGGATAATTTATACGCTTTTTGGCATTGTTTTTAGTATGTTTTTAGTAGGATCTAGTTACTTTTAGGGATGTTTTTATTAGTTTTTATGTTAAATTCATATTTCTGGACTTTACTATGAGTTTGTGTATTTTTCTGTGATTTCAGGTATTTTCTGGCTGAAATTGAGGGACTTGAGCAAAAATCAGATTCAGAGGTTGAAGAAGGACTGCTGATGCTGTTGGATTCTGACCTCCCTGCACTCAAAGTGAATTTTCTGGAGCTACAGAACTCCAAATGGCGCGCTTCTAATTGCGTTGGAAAGTAGACATCCAGGGCTTTCCAGAAATATATAATAGTCTATACTTTGGCCGAGTTTAGATGACGCAAAAGGGCGTTGAACGCTAGTTCTACGCTGCAGTCTGGAGTTAAACGCCAGAAACACGTCACGAACCAGAGTTGAACGCCAAAAATACATTACAACTTGGCGTTCAACTCCAAGAATGACCTCTCCACGTGTAAACTTCAAGCTCAGCCCAAGCACACACCAAGTGGGCACCGGAAGTGGATTTCTGCATCAAATACTTACTTCTGTAAACCCTAGTAGCTAGTTTAGTATAAATAGGACTTTTTACTATTGTATTTGACATCTTATGATTTTTAGTTCTACTTTGGATCATATTGATCACGTTTGGGGGCTGGCCATTCGGCCATGCCTGAACCTTCATCACTTATGTATTTTCAACGGTAGAGTTTCTACACACCATAGATTAAGGTGTGGAGCTCTGCTGTTCCTCATGATTTAATGCAAAGTACGACTGTTTTCTATTCAATTCAACTTATTCCGCTTCTAAGATATCCATTCGCACCCAAGAACATGATGAATGTGATGATTATGTGACGCTCATCATCATTCTCACTTATGAACGCGTGCCTGACAAACACTTTCGTTCTACATGCAAACAAGCTAGAATGAGTATCTCTTAGATATCTAATACAGAGGACCAAGTCCGAGATATTAGAATCTTCGTGGTATAAGTTTGAACCCATGGATGGCCATTCTTGAGATCCAAAAAGTCTAAACCTTGTCTGTGGTATTCCGAGTAGGATCTGGGAAGGGATGGCTGTGACGAACTTCAAACTCGCGAGTGCTGGGCGTAGTGACAGACGCAAAAGGAGGATGAATCCTATTCCAGTATGATCGAGAACCTCAGATGATTAGCCGTGCCATGACAGAGCATTTGGACCTTTTTCACAGAGAGGATGGGATGTAGCCATTGACAAAAGTGATGCCCTATATAAAGCTTGCCATGGAAAGGAGTAGGACTGGTTGGATGAAGACAACAGGAAAGCAGAGGTTCAGAGGAACGAAAGCATCTCTATACGCTTATCTGAAATTCTCACCAATGAATTACATAAGTATTTCTATCTTTACTTTCTGTTTATTTATTATTATTATTCAAAAACTCCATAACCATTTGATATCCGCCTGACTAAGATTTACAAGATGACCAAAGCTTGCTTCATACCAACAATCTCCGTGGGATCGACCCTTACTCACGTAAGGTTTTATTACTTGGACGACCCAGTGCACTTGCTGGTTAGTTGTATCAATGTTGTGACAAATTATGAATTAAGATTAGAGCACCAAGTTTTTGGAGCCATTACCAGGGATCACAATTTCGTGCACCACCTAACGACCGCAAACCCGTTCGCAAGGAACAAAACACCCACAACTCTTAACGTTGCACACCTACCGCTTCAACTTTCGTATGCACACATCATGTCTTAAAGAACTAACGCATCGCGTTACTACATCTACAGATCGCATGTCATATCAAAATAATTCTCGAGTCTACTCAGAAGAATACAAGATCTTAGAAAGGAGAGACAAATGTCAAAGACAATACTGATAGATTTGAAAGAATATATCCAATTCCAGATAAACAAGGATGTTCAAGCAATGAAGTTTGCTAGACACAATTCAATTGACAACTTCAAAGATAACCCTTAGATCAAAGAAGTTCAATAGGATCAATAAGAAGAAAACCAGCGCATCAGTTTGAAACAAACTCAAGCTGAGTCGAGGAAGCATGAGGTTTACAAAAGAGAATATTTCAAACCCAAGACAAAGCTCACAGAACTCAAGAGCATGATTAAAAATACTTTCGAATACATTGTTCATGAAAGAGTCGAAAACTTGCGAAAAAAACCACTTTGCAGTCTAGAAGAAAAGTTGAGCAACAAACATTCTTCAAGAGAGTAGCAAAAGCATAAATGTGGCTTTACTTCAATACAATTTCATGTTGAAGTAGATCATGTAGAGTTTTAAAAGCAGAATGCGCACAAGTTTGGCTAAAAGCTAAAATATTTCCTCAAATATTTTAGAAAGATAGTTAGGTGCATAACTTAACCAAATGTAATTCATAAAACTCGGAAGAAATCAAATGCTTGTTCAAAAATTTCCAAAGTCCATATTCAAACAAGCGTGTATAACATTCATAGCAAGGACGAAAGAAAAAATTAAGCTCTTTTTAGAAAATAAATTCCGAGATAAAAATTTGCTTACAATTTGGTAAAGGAAATAAGTGGTGCGTTACAAACGAACCGGTTTCCACTAAACAAGGAAACTTTCCAAAACCTCATTTAAAATAGCGCATGTCAACTTTAAAACAATTTTGTCAAAAATTGAACAATGGTTTCAATTATAACCAAGCAACTGAAAAATAAGTTCGATTTGGAACTTCTTCAAAGAGAATTCAATCTGCTTTATAAATTCAAAACAAGATTCCAAAAGTATACTTGAAATCACCATGTCACAATACTATTCAAGGAGATTAGGATGTACTTGAAAAGGAGTCAAGCCATACAAGAAAGGATCTTAAATCAAGATAGTTAAAACAATATCTACTAGGCTCGAGACATCAAACAAGTTTTAAATTGATCCTAAAGAATACAAAAGTCATAGAAAAGACAATTCAATCATTAGTGATTTCTCAAGGATAAATCTTTGATTAAAAACTCTTGTAAGACAATGAGAGGATAAACGATGCACTACTTTGAAACGAATCAAACTAACTCACATAAGAATGAGATTCACAAGAGAGGACAAACCAAGATCTATGATAATGTTCACAAGAGGTAAACGATTAGTTAAAAACAAGGTCAAGCATGACATTCATGGAGATGGAAGGCCTAAGAGAGACTTTAGTCCGTTCATAAGATGAAAGCCATGAGTCCAACATTTTCAAAAGAACAATGGCATAAACCATGTAGTAGGCTATACCAAACTCAATTCAAAATAAGTTAAGTGAAGTTTACCAAACGAAACTCAACCGGAGTAAAAGCGAAAAATTCTCTCTTTCCAGAATTTTGAAAAATACCCCAAATATATAATCAATTGAAGATGTGCATTGGAACTATAGTAAAATTACTAGAAAGACAATTTACTTTTAAAGTAAGTGCAATTCCGTAAACCAGTAAAAGTACAGGCGAGGTATTAGAAAGAAATAGTTGTTAAACTGTATAAGTAATCTCAAAGTTTCATATATATAAAAGTATATATCTAATCAACAACAACTTTTATAAAAATCTCAAAATTGGCTGTAATTCACTGTCAACTAAGAGAAAAACTGAATCAACAAGTTCTCAAAGAATGGACTCAGAACCCGGAGTTAAAAGACACAACACATTAAGACAAGTTCGAAGCTACATCAAGGAACACGTGAATCAAGAAGAACCCAAACAGAGGAAGATAGATGCAACAAGGATTCCAAACAAGCATATGCAATTACGATCAAACAAGAATGCATATGAATAGAGGAATAAAGTCAAAAACTCAAACTACTTTTCAAAAGGATTAGCAAACAAGAACTTCAAGTTAGGACATGAAGGGACAGGTCGACTCGAATAGAATTCAAGACACACAACTGAATAGCCTCGAGAAATAGTTTCCAACATTCCCAAAACCCGCGATTCGCTTTGCTCAAAACTCGTATATCATCTATGATAACCCATTAGTTCCTTCATATACATAATTCACTAGTATTAAGCTGGCCAAACTTAATACCAAGAATTATGCAATGCAAGACTAACGACGTTAATCAATAGATTGTCATGTGCATAAAGCTCTAATTCTCGTCATTCGACAAGACCTATTACATGACAAACACTCAGAATATGCAACTGAAGCATAGTCGGTCCATTCTTCAGGCTCTACAGGAAGGACTGCTCTGATACCATAATGTAACACCCTAACTACCAAAGCTCACGCATCCGGCTGCGCGACTCTGATAGCTCGGACATTACGAGGACACTTATATTATTTAATACTAAAATATGAGCCTGTTTAAAACTTTAAACCACAATACCGTTCCCAAAAATACATTCGTTCGATAACGTACATCCACAAATACCATACAACTTACAAAAGCTCATAAAGAGTACATCCATATATATATATACACACATATATATAAATAATATTACAAGCATTAGATAATACAATTCCTATCCCTCTTACAGAATATATCAAGATAATGGCGAGGGTTCAATAAACCATAACTAAAACAAGACAGAGCATCTCAACAACAACTAAATAAACTTCTCGTGACTTCTGCGCCCATATCCTGAAAGGGGAAAAATGTAGGGGGGTGAGAACATCATCCTCGAAAGGGTTCTCAGTAGAGGGTTTTTGGGAATTACTGTAATAGGATACGTGAAGATAAATCGTACTAGTAATTAATAACCGTCTTATGCCTCCTTTTCAAAAACAACAGTTTACAATAAAAGCAAAGTCTGAAAATATTTTCTGAAAGAAGAACCGTTCCATTCTCAAAAACTCAAAAGCCTTTCAAAACGGTTTATCTATGCGGAACCAAAATAGCCTTTCATATTTTATTCCAAACCAGAAACACAACCGAAATCAACCATCGGTTCATCTCATTCCAACCACGGCCCTAGGCCCAAACAATCCAGCCATCAACCAATCACCACAGTCCAACAGAGTCCTAGTAGCAAACACAAATAGGAAGATGCAAGCACAAACAAACAGTCATTGCAAGTAGAATAATTAGCAATTAATCACATAGGCAAACCAAGTATAATATGCACACCCAAGCAATGTCACATAGATGCATATGATGCATGCCTGTCCCTAGTGGCTGATGATATCATCTGTCGGTTATAAAGCCAACCCGACAAGTCCTGGTAGCTAACCATTGGACTGTCCCTCTGTCACGCATCCCCAACTCGAGTTATACTCATCATAAACTTGATCATAATCATGATCCATATCCGTCACCCTCACTGGTGAATATTTACGGGGGCAAGCTCATCCGGGACTTTCACAGTGCCCGGCCACACTTACGACATAGGGTCAAAAGAGCTTCGAGTCTTAACCTGGAGCACGTGGTGGCTAGCCACTGCTTTCTCCTAGGGAAACTCTCATCTCCGATAGTGGAAGTGCAACATTCACATTTATCAATGATTCAGCATATACATGCATTCAATCTCATCCATGGATCAACATCCATCTCAGCCATCCGGCTCACGGTTCAGTCCAGAAGCAGCCAATATTCATATCATACACAGCCATTCCGGCTCACGGTTCAATCAAGAACCAACCAATATTCATAATCATACACAGCCATTCCGGCCCATAATAAAATAGCACTTCCACCATTCAAAATCATCAAATTCATAGAATCGACATTTAAGCCATAAATCACTTTTTCTCAAATCATTTCACTTTGAAATCAAGTTTCAACTCTTTTCAGCCTTCGCTTTAAAGGTCTCATTTCTCAAATTATCTCAGGCTCATAGGCCACTTTTACTCAAGGAAAATTTCCTTTTTAAAACAAGCCACTCTCGGCTTCCTCTTTCCAAAACTTCCAAAACCATGGAAAGTTAAAGATTCCTTTTGAAACATTCAAAATCACCCATCCAACAATTGGATTTTTGTAACAAAAGTTTCTCAGCAGAGTCCCAAGTCCTTAGGGGAGAATAGCATAACTCATTTCGCCAAATACATTTAAAATCATTAAAACATTGGCTTTTCGATTTGAGTAATAAAATAAGATCTAAGCCAAACCGAGTCACGTAATCATTTACTTACTTCAAAGCCGTTTCCTTTACTTAGGCAAAAACCAACTTCAACCCCCATGATAAATTCTAGAACGTTTCAACTGTTCAAAATTGTTTTAGTCTTGCAAGAATTCAGAATTCAAAGAGTACTTAAAATCTTTCTCAAAACAATTCAAAATGAAACTTGTCAATAGACATTCAGGTTCTTTCAAAGTCATTGAAAGTCCTCTAATTGAAACCCTCAAGTCAGATTCAAAGGCATGGCCCTTGTCACATTTAAAACAGCTTTAAAACATAAGTTTCATCTAAATAACGTTTTCCTGAAAGAGATGCAATGCCTTTCTTAAGAAGCAAGACCAAATCACAATTTTCTCTTTAATAATTCATTTCAAAAGAATGAATCATCCTTTTCTTGATAATTCAAATAAAATTGAAGTCTTTAACTCATCATTTTTCCAAACAACATTTCAATAAAGACTCGGATTTTATAGAAATTCCGGCAGCATCTCCCCTAAAACTTGGACTTTGCCACCCGGTTTGGGTCCCAACAAAACCATTCCACAATCCTTTTCCAACAGCCCAGAAATCCAAAATCAATTCAAAGGCAAGCCAAAATCCAACAGTCATCTCAATTCCATATTTTAAGAAAACCGTTTCAACATCAAATCATTATCAGCCGAATAAACCTATTTCTAAAGCTTTAAAGAAACGGTTCAGCAACAATCATTTATCAACAATCAGATCATTTAAAGCCAGCCAGGCTGAAATCAAGAGTGTATTATATTTTACACATTCTCAAGAAAATCCATTCAATTCAAATCAATTTCCAACAGATTCAACTCGATCTCAAAGCTTTAAAAGAATCAATTTTGAAAGCATTTCGTTTCACAAAGTCACACAACAGTCGAGTCAAACAAACACCCATAATCATTCAAAACAACCAAACAATACATAGGACTGATACAATCACCAAATACACATCCTCACATTAGTACCCATATGTAATAATTCCAATATACAAAATATAGTTTTCAGAAAGCGCCCCTACCTCAAAACGCAATTCCATAACCCAAACGCCTCATCAAGTCCTTTCCGCCTCAACCCGAACTGACGGCAACCAAAACCTCAGCTCCCAGCCACTTTCGCAATAACCATAGCAACACTAATTGCAATCATATAGTAATTAGGACTCGACCTTACGTTACCAAAACTCATATTCATTAACCAAACACAACCGAATACTAACGCGAGGCTTTTTCGAAACATAAGATACTTACTGTAATACGAAAACGAAGCAGCAACGACCTCTGAACCGGTTTGGCGGTAGCCCCGACAGCCACCTCCAGCGGCTGCGGCGACCGGGCTCCGGCGACGGTGACTGAAACCAACATGCCGCAACAATAAGGCTCCCATAATCTCACCAGAAATGAAAACCAAGTTTGAAACCCTTACCGGCATACCTCTCCGGTGACTGTAACAGGGTCTCAAGTGGCAGAAGCTCAGCCCGGAGCTCCGACGGCCATGGCGGCAGATTCTGACGGCACGGCAGCAAGGCAGCGGAACCACCCACCATCATCGTGTCTCATCCTCTCCAGCTACTGACAAGGACAACAACCACCCAGCTTCAGCGACGGCGAGCTCGCAGCAACAGTGCCCAGGCACACCGGCGACGGCACGGTTACAGTGACGGCAGCGGAAGAGGAACAATTCCTCCTCTGGCTTTCCCTCTTTCCAACGACGGTGACTTCTCCACCCTTCCACGGTGGTGTCGAGATCAAGGATGATGGCAGACCCTAGTAGCAGCGGCGGTAGGAGTGGCTTCAACAGCACCCAGGCGCTGTGGAGATGCAGCAGAGGCTCGCGACGGTGACTGGTGGCGATGGCTTCCCCTGCCGCACTCCCTCCGCCTCCGGTCCCCTGATCCTGCCCGATCTCTTTCTCTCTCTCTCTCTTCGGTGTGCAATGGTGCAGAATGCGGGGGCACAGCGCGACGGCGATGGCGAGACCCTGCGGCTCCGATACGCCAGTTCTCTTCTCCTTCCCCCTGTCGCACACTGTTCTCTCCTCTCTTCGTTCCTTTCTTTTCTTTCACAGAGGAGTGCTTGTGTTTCTGATAGGGAGTGGCGGCTGCAGCTAGTACTATTGTTAATAGTAGGTGTGGTGTGTGCAGCTAGGGTTGGCTTTACGAAAAAAGGGAAAATGTGGATTCAATTAGGGTTAGGGCTAGTTTAGTAATTTCAAATAAAATTGGGAAAAATATAGTAATTGAAACCCAATTTAAATCCAACACTATTTGTATATAGAAAAATACTATTTGCTCATCAATTTTACAAATTATTTTCCATAAAATGCCCAAATCCAAATAATTAGAAATAATATAATTAAACCCCTTATTTTCCAAAGTAGCAGTATTAATATTTAAAATATTAATTATTTAATCCAAATTATATAGAAATCCTTATTATTTCACAACTACTAATTTTATAATTTGAATATAGAAAATAATCCAATAATTATGAAATTGGATAATAATCATAACTTATCTCAAATTCAATAAATCAAAACTTGCTTTAATTTTCTTTAATAAAGAAATTTTTAAAATTAAAGCTACAGAAACACTGAATTCGAAATTAGCTAATGATAGTCCTTTTTCAAAGGTCTTGGGTCTTACACATTTTGTAGCGAAAAAAAGGTCAGGGACGAAATAAATTTTTAGCCCATACCTTAGGAACCAAAATCGTACTTAACCCTATTTTTTATGATGGTTTTATAGTTGTATTTGGATTCTATACTTTATGCTTGTTTTAATATGGTGTATTTTGGATTTTTTTGGGTGTATTTAGGAGCTCCTCTGTGATGTTGATGAGCAGTTTGTTCCCAAAGTTGGGATGACTTTTAATACCCTTGAAGATACTACAAAATTCTACAAGGATTATTCGAAAGCTGTAGGTTTTTCTACAAGAATTCGGAGCACAAATAAAAAGGGAAACAAAATTAAGAATCAATTGATTACATGTAGCAAAGAGGGAAAATGGAAATCGAAAATATCTCCGACGGAGAGGACAAACCCCTCAGCAGGATTAAATTGTCCCACAAGAATTTATATACACATATTGAAGGACATCGGTGTTTGGATCATTTCCAAGGTTGTGTTGCATCATTCACATTCTTGCTTTGCAAATCAAGTAGAGATGCTTAAACAGTACAGGAAACTAAGCATGTCCGTGCGTTGTACAATAGAGAATAACGAGGAAGCTGGTATCAGGCCAAGCAAAACTTACCAATCATATGTGGTAGAAAAAAGACATGAGAAATTACATCAAGAGAGAAGTGCGGAATGTTTTGGAACTAGAGGTTGCAAAAGAATTCGGGAAATACTTATTAAGAATGAAAGAGAAGAATCAGAATTTCTTTTTCGAGCTCAAACTCGAGGATGATCAGTCGATTAAGCTTGCTTTTTGGGCGGATGCAAGGAGTAGGGCTGCCTGTGAGTATTTTGGATATGTTATTTCATTTGACACCACCTATAATACAAATAGGTAATATGCTATTCTGGTTTTTGATGTTGAATTAATATTGTTTTATTAATTTGCAGTAGAGGTGTATATTGGACTTTTTTCGGTGTAGATGGTTATTATTTGGGTGTATTTAACAACTTCAAGTCTGTTTTGTCGTAATCTATTTCAGGTATAATTTGGTTTTTGGTTCTTTTGTCAGGGTAAATCACTACAGTCAGTCAACACTTTTAGGATGCGCTTTGATGAAAAATGAAGATATTCAATCATTCAAATGGTTATTTGAATATTGGCTTCCTTGTATGGGAGGAAATACTTTGATCAATGTGCATCGATGCAAAGGGCTATCGAGGCTTGTATGCCCACAATAATTCACCGTTGGTGTATTTAGCACATCATGAAGAAGATCCCAAGCAAATTAAACGGCTACAAAAGACACCTAGAAATCGAATAAGACATGAGCCATGTTGTTTGGAAGTTTCATACCAAAGAATCATTTGATAGGAATGAGAATGATTTTCTGATGAAGTATGGTCTTGTGGAACACAAGTGGCTTTCAAGTAATGTCTTTTAAAATCTGCAACAAAGATGTAAATTGCATGTTTTTTGGGTGTATTATAGTTCTAATTTAGGTGTTTTTTATAGAGCTTTACGAAGACCGTCATATATGGATTCCAATTTATCTCGATCACCACTTCTGGGCCGGGATGAGAAGCACACAAAGAAGCGAGAGCATGCATGCCTTTTTTAACAAGTTCATTATGCAAAACAGTTCACTTATCCAATTCGTCAAACAATACGATAATTGTCTCAGAAGCAAGGAGCAAAGAGAGAGAGAATCAGATGCTGCAGATTTTCACACCGTCATACCATGTGCAACAAAATCCTCAATAGAAGCTTAGTTTCAACAGGTGTATACTCACCAGAAGTTTAGGGAAAGTTGGACAAAGTTGGACAAACAGATTGCAAATGCCTCAAAGAAAAAGAAAACGAAAGCTCTAAGCGAGGTAAAGGTGATGTTCTTTAAACAGGGGGTAATTGAGTTTATTTTTTTCTTAATAGTTTTGCTAATATGTCAGTTTATTTTTTTCAGTTAAACCTTTTTGATGGCGCATCAGTGAGCAACCAAATTCTAGCCAATATCATGGAGATGTTATGAATAATTAGTTCAAAGATCCAGCTGCAGAGGATAGGGTTTTGGGTGTATAATGACAGTATTTTGGTGTAACAATCAATTTTTTGGGTGTATTTCTGCATTCTTTTGTTTCTGACATTTTCCTTTTTTATATTTTTCAGATGCTGCTGTTTGTATTGGATATTAGTGTCTTGTTTATATTTGTTTGTTTTAAATTTACAATACATATACAATTCAATTCGTAAAGAGGTTAACAATTCAAATTTCTGAATCCTCATAACTCTTTGTTGGTTTTTCCATGGAAATTTGTGAGCACTCAATTTGGGTGTATATCGGTTATTTTTGGGTGTATTATGAAAGTAATTCGGCATATTAGCACGTTTGGTGTTGTTTTCCTTGATTTTTATTAACCTGTAATTGACAGCTTTTGAATATAGCACAGACAGTTTATTTATGCAAAAACAATTTATAATAAGATTGGATTAAATATTCACAAACTTTACAAAAACTATTCAAACTATTCCATGACTACACAACATTCAAACTAATCACTGTTAATATCATCTGAAACTATTTGACAATATGGACTTAACAACACTACAGATGGCTTGGACAATCTTATTGCTTCGCTTTCCTAATGGTTGTATCTCTATCTCGACTCATCTCATGAAACCAAATTCGCAAAGCATATTCAAATCTAAAGTGGTCCACCTCCGCCTACAGTTTAAAACAATATTCTTTTACTGAACTCCATTAATTTAGTAAAGTAATAGAGAGTTATATAGTTTTATATAGTTATATACTTTTAGTAAAGTAATAGAGAGTTACATTGTTTCCATTGACTCTAATCTCTTGCTAGTTCAATTAGTGAGTTGATTAGGACTTTTGGATTGAGATTAACTAGTCCTATTTGACTTTCTTCCTATGTTGAAGATAACATTGTACCTTCTTCCGATGTTGATGATGACTTAATAGGATTATCTCTTGTTAATTATTGCATTATAATTAATGACTAGGATAGAAAGCCTAGATTCTCAATCCTTGCCATGAATGTCTCTCTTTAGTAATTGCTTTCTTTAGTTGTTTGATTTACATTTCTTGCCTTTTTAATTTCTTGTTTTGTCAACCCAACCTCCCTTGAACCTCATAACCAATAATTGGGCATTCGATTGCAATTCCTAGGGAGAACGACTTGAGACTAATACTCTCGGGTATATTTATTGGGTTGGACTTGTGACAACCAAAAATTAAACTTTGATTGAGCATTACTTGTCAGTTTGGAACTATACTTGCAACGAAGTTATTTCCTCTAACTGAGAAGAAATTCTAAGCCGACGGGTTTTAGTCCATCAAGTTTTTGGCCCCGTTGCCAGGGAGTTGCAATGTGTGCTTGTTATTGGTTATTATACATATGTTGATATTGTGAATAGCTTGATTTTTGGTTTGTTTGCTAGCATTTGCTAGTTTTAGGATTTGGTTTTCTTTGTTTCTTATTAGTTCTTGTTTTTATTTTCCCTTTTCTACTATGAATTCTCATCACTTTGGCTATGAGTTTGGTTCAAACTATGTCGTAGAAAATGGAAGCTTCAATGAGGATATGCATCAAGGATTTGGGAATAAAAGGTGGGAGGAGCCTCAAGCATATAGACAACCTTCTTGGCAACAACCTCCTCTGGTTTCTTATAGGTATAATCCAACTCCTAATGCATACCAACCAAATGGATGTGGTGACCCTCATTGTGGTTGTCAACCACAACCACCACATACATATGACCCCTTCTCTCAACATAGTCCCCAACAACCTTACTCACAAGCCCCATACCACCATTCACCTCCATATGATCCTAATCCATATCCACCATACCAACCACTATATGAACCATACTTAGAACCACTATATTTCTAATACCAATACTCCCAAGAACCACCATTTTCTTATACACCACCTCAAGACTTTCACCAATATAAACCACCTTCCAACTATGACACTCTTCCTCCAAACAACGAACCCTCTCTTCCACCACCACCTTCATTGGACGGGTCTCTCTAACCCCTAATGCAAGAACAACAAGAACTTCTAACTCGTTGCCAAAGGCAAGGGGAAGTCATGGCTAGCTTAACCAAAGTGATGAGCCAATTGGCATCATTGTGCTCAACTATCCATGATGCCCTTATTGTTAAATGTGGAGGATTAATTAAGGAGCACAATGAGAAGGAGAATTTGGAGCTTCAAGCTGGAGAAGGGGAGTTGAAGCAAGAAGTGCAACAAGAAGAGGAAGTCGAGATTGTTGGAGAAAAGGAAGAAGTGGTTGAAGACTTAGGAGATGTTGAATGCCCTTGGGAATCTCAAGTTGAAGAACATTCTTCTATGGAGTTTAAAGGTGATGTTGAGGAGGATAGTGCACAACCTCCAAGGAATATTATGAATGAAGAAATGGAAGAAATGGTACAAGCAACAAGTTCCCCTATCTATGATGATTCCGCATCAACATATGATCCTTTTGAGCTTGATGAATCCTTTCCCATTGAGGTAGATTTCACTCAACCTCCTATTTATGACTTGAGCGATGGGGAAGAGCTTGAGGACATTGGTGACGAAGAATTTGAACTTGAGGAAACTTGGCAAGAGGTATAGCTTGAAGAATCTTGTCAAGCGATGGAAGCCCTTAGAAGAGGATGGACGGGAGTGGAATATGCTCTCTCAAGACCATTGGAAACTTCTCTACCTAGGCCGCCATTTAATCCTTCATTTGAGTGCGTAAAACTTATTACTCTTACCTTCATTGTCCTACTTGAATTTGGTTTGCTTGAAACAGATGGCCAACTTAGGGCGCTTTGTGGAATGAAGCGTAAGAAAAGGATGTTTAGTGGTTGGCAGTGTGAATCTAGGCTCATTATGGTTGAAGCTTCAAGGAGTAGATGCAAAGTGTTCCGAGGGTTACCTGAAACTATAGGTCGATCTCGGACGAGATCTTCTGTACTGGTCGGAGCTGTTGTGTCCGACTTGTTGGACTTGGTGCTGATGCTAATCCTTCGTCACCGGAGGGTGGTGGTACCTACATGGGACTCCGATGCTTAAGTTAGCAAGGGTATTAAATAGGTGTTTTGTAGAATCAGAGTATGAGTTATACCTGGGTGCTCTAGTGTATTTATAGTAGTGTGGAGTGACCTTTGTTAGGGATAAGATAGCTATCTTATCTTATCTTTTGAGGAGAATTATTGATAAACCACTATTTTATGGTTTATCTTGTGCTCAATTGAGTGGTTTTTATCAAGTCTTTGCACACTTACATACTAATTGCATGGTTTTACATTTTCCTTCCTAATCTTGTGCTATGATTGAAAACATGTTTCCCAGGCCTTTAAAATTGCTATATTTAATTCCCTCTTATTATTATTCGATGCCGTGATATGTGTGTTAAGTGATTTCAGGGTTTATAGGGCAGGAAGGGCTTCGAGGATGGAAAGGAAGCATGCAAAAGTGGAAGGAATACAAGAAACTGAAGGAATTGCTAAGCTGTCCAGCCTGACCTCTTGGTACTAAATCGACCATAACTTGAGCTACAGAGGTCCAAATGAGGCGGTTCCAGTTGCGTTGGAAAGATAACATCTGGGGCTTCGCAACAATATATAATTTTCAATAGCTGCCCCAAAAATAAGCAACGCGCACGCGTAGATCACATGGACACGTGACCTGGCAAAAATCCAATCCACGCTCACACATGGATGACGCTCACGCGTGAGTTTGCCGCGTGCTGGACGTATCAGAAATCACTGGGGGTAATTTCTGGGCTGTTTTGACCTAGTTTTTGGCCCAGAAAACACATATTAGAGGCTATAAAGTGGGGGAATCCATCCATTCATAGAGACAACTTTTATATTCATAATTTTAGGTTTTAGATGTAGTTCTCTAAAGAGAGAGGCTCTCTCCTCTCTCTTAGGTTTTAGGATTTAGGATTTCTCTTAGGTTATGTTTACTTCTTCTTCATTCCAGGTTCAATGTTCCTTTAATTTATTGTCTCTTCTACTTTTATTTATTCTATTGCTTTAGTTTGTTTATTTTCCCAATTTGGTTTATAAACTCTTTATGTTAGATTTAAATTTCTATTTAATATAATTCGAGGTATTTCAGATTTATGGTTTCTTTCTTCTATTTATGATATAAATAATTTAGATTTTTCTCCCTTTACTTTGGTTGAGTAATTGGTGACACTTGAGTTATCGAACTCAGCTGTTGATTGAAAATTAGAATTTGCTGATTGATTTGGATCCTTCTAAAGCTAGTCTTTCCTTAGGAGTTGACTAGGACTTGAGGAATCAAACTGGTTAGTCCATTTGACTTTCTTTTATTTAGTAAGGGTTAACTAAGTGGGAGCAATAAACAATTCTCATCACACCTGATAAGGATAACTAGGATTGGATTTCCAGTTCTTATACCTTGCAATGGTTTTCATGATAATTAATTTACTTTATTGCCAGTTTATTTTCCTGTTCCCTATTTCAAAAACTCAAAAATATACATTTTTCCATAACCAATAATAAATCATACTTCCCTGCAATTCCTTGAAAGACGACCCGAGGTTTAAATACTTCGGTTATCAATTTTATGAGGGGTTTGTTACTTGTGACAACCAAAACTTTTGTAGGAAAGGATTCTCTGTTGGTTTAGAAACTATACTTACAACGTGATTATTTTTATAAAATTCTTTACCGATAGAAATCAGTTTGTCAAAAATGGTCGATACCGACTTCCGTGGGTTAGTTACTTCCTTTTTCAACACCAATGTTTAAGTTTTTTTTGTTAAATTAGTTGTTGCATTTGCATATTTGTTTGATTTTGTGCATATTTTACCACCACTTGGTTAAAGTAATATTTTATTTTTCAAGAAACTTTTTATAGCATTCCACTAATTTGATTAAAATTTTTTGTTAAACTTGTTTGAAGAAATATTATTTTGGAACATGGTTTAGAGCTCGAACACACAAAACCTGTGAGATTTTTGAGCTTATATGAATTGGTTGCATTTTATCAACCAATATTTTATTTTTGGTGTGTGTTGTTCTCTCTAAAATTGTGATCTTTGTCTTGCTTGATTCTATATTTCCATTGTTTAATGTATGCATGCACTTATATGATTGAGGCCTTTGTTTCACTGAGCTTACATACCCATATGGCCTTACCTTTTCACTATCCTTTGCAAACCAATGTTGAGCCTATTATACCCCTTTGTTCTTTACTTTAGCACATCATTAACTCTAAGCGGAAAATAATAATGTTCTTAATTTGAATCCTTGGTTAGCTTAGACTAGTGAGAGTGCTCATGAATTAAGTGTGGGGAAAGTGGGTTTGGAAACGTTTGGTTTTGGAAATTAAATATGTTAAACTTCTTTATGAAAATGTGAAAGAAATGTTTAGAACATATTCATGCATTCAATAATTTAATCATATTCATTGAGAAAAACAAAAGAAAAAATTTATATAAAAATAAAATTAAAAAAAAGAGAGAAAAAGAAAAAAAAAGAGCAAATAAGTAAAAAGGGACAAAATGCCCCAAAGTAAATGGTGAAAGCAATGCATATGTACTGTACTTGAAATTAGGATGCATGAATATGTGGAAAACATGGTTAATGGATAGTTAGATGTGGTATTATGATTGTCTAAGTTAGGTGGAAAGTTTAAGTTAATTAAGGATTCAGATTTTAGTCCACTTGGCCAAATACAATCCTACCTTGACTCTAACCCCATTACAACCCTTAAAAGACCTCTTGATATGTGTGTATCTGTGCATTAATTCCTTGTTGATTGGTAGGGGTGGCAGGAGTACCCAAACCCGTGGGTACCCGACCCGCCCCAACCCGATCGGGGCGGGTTTAAACCTGACTCGGAGCGGGGCGGGGGGCAGGGCGGATTCGGGGTCAGGGTAAACCCGCCCTACCCGCCCCAGAGTGCATATATATATATATATATATATATATATATATATATATATATATATATATATATATATATATATATATATTTAGGATTAGGGTTTTTCTCTTTGTGCCTCCATCCCCTTCAGACACCATAATCTTCTTCTTCTTCCTCAGAGAACCAAAGTCACCTGGCCATAGTCTTCTTCTCCGTTGCTCAGTCCCTCACCCCCTTGCCGTTGTTGCTCAGCCTCTCATTCTGTCGCCGTCGTTGCCCACTCCTTGCCGTCGCTGCAGCTCCTCGCCGTCACCGCTCTACCCGCAGCTCTTTGCCGTCGCCGCTCAGCCCGCAGCTCCTGGCCATCGCTGCTCAGCCCGCAGCTCCAACCTGCCATCGCTGCTCAGTTTTTAGCTCCATAAGACCGTAAGTTGCTCTCGCTCTTGTTCTCTCGTGCGCGCTTTCTCTCTCTCTCTCCCTCTCCATCATATTGTGAGATCTAAGTTCTTTTTTGTTCTTCCACAGATTCATCTCTTGGTTGCCGTCGCTGTGAGCTTGGCCATCTCCATTGCATGTGAGCCTGTCACCGGAGCCCCTTCTCTTTGTCTCTCTGAGTCTGTGACTATAAGTTTTACAATTTTTTATTCAATTTTGTAAATGTATGTGCTGAAGTGGGTTTATATGTGTTTGATTGAGAATTTTGTTGTAAATTTGTTGATTGAGAATTACTTTGTTGATTGCAATTTGTTTGTGTCTCTGATGGTAGTTTTTCATTTTTCATTTTGATTGAACATTAGAGACTTTGTGATTGTAATTTTTCTTTAATGTGTCTAATTGCAGTTTTTTAATTTTTTTATTTTGAATGAGAATAAGAGACATTGTAATTACAATTTTTTTTATATGTGTTTGATTACAGTTCTTTATTTTTCATTTTAAATTGTTATCGGCTCTAGTATTTTTCATGATGTTGGCATGTTGCAATTGCAATTGGTTATATATGTTGATTGAGAATGAGGCTATCATATTCATGCTTTATGCCTTAGATCAACAGGACAATAAAAATTTAGTACTTCTATAGTTTATACTAGTATTTACAATCTAATACTTACCTATGCTATAATGCTTCTTTGTAAAGTTTTCAAAGTGCTTCCAACTTTTACATTAGCAAAGATTCAAGAATTGAAGGATCTTGAAGAGGAAGCTAAGAGGAACCAATCCTTAAAATCTCTCTTGCTATCTCCTTCTGGTGACTTTGTGATTTCTTAATTCTTATTATGAAAATAAAGTAAGCTACTAATTAACTAACTTTGTAAACTAAAACATATGTAGCAGTTTCTAAATGTGATTGAGTGTATTTTTATTCATTCATTCAGATAGATGTTTTTGAATTCAAGAGCAAGATGGTTGGGCTTTATTTCTCATCGAGTTCATATGAAAGATGCACTGACTTTACTTTCGGTCTGGTGGAGTTTTATGACAAGTTAAGGTCAGATGAGGAGAGCTTTGAGATTGTGATGATACCTCTTGATGAGTAAGAAGAATCCTTTAAGAAAAGATTGGAAAGTATGCCTTGGTTGTCATTGTCTTTTGAGGACAAGAACGGTGGAAAATGATCAAAAATAAAGATTAAATACTCTTTTATATTAATGTTGTAATTTTTTTATTATGGTGTTAAATTTATAGTGATCAAACATTAGCTTTTTAATTTCAAGTTATTGACATTGTATGAATCTTGTGTTTGTATTTTAATTTATGCATGAATTTTTAGTTTTTGTCTTAATTTATATATGAATATGTAAAAATTAAAATGTTATTTAATTTTTACATGGGCGGGTAGGGGCGGGGCGGGTATCCGCAGGGGTGGGTTAGGGTACTACAGTTTACTACCTGTGGATAGTGACGAGGCGAGTAGTATATGAGTAACAGGATGGCGGGGCAGGGTCGGGTAGGGAAAAAACCCACCCCTACCCGCCCCACTGCCACCCCTATTGATTGGGAGAAGAAAAGCAAGCCTTAGAAAGCAAGATTAGTAGAGAATTGAGAAATCGAACCTTAAACACCTGAGCGATTAGAGTGCATACACTTCCAGTGAGGGTTCGATGCTCGATTCTTTGTTCCCGACTTTCATGAGCTATTTTCTTCTGCAAGTTTATTTGTACTTTATTTTGTGATTTGAATTAGTAAAATCCAGTTCATATTTGTTCTTAAAAGATTTGTTTACTTTTAACCAAGTAGGAAGAAGCATTTCACATTTAGTTGCATTCATATAGATAGGTTGCATTTCATACAATCTACCATTCCTCTTCACTCTTATAGTTTCTCTTGAGCTTAGCATGAGGACATGCTAATGTTTAAGTGTGGGGAGATTAATAAACCACTATTTTATGGTTTATCTTGTGCTCAATTGAGTGGTTTTTATCAAGTCTTTGCACACTTATTCATACTAATTGCATGGTTTTACATTTTCCTTCCTAATCTTGTGCTATGATTGAAAACATATTTCCCAGGCCTTTAAAATTGCTATGTTTAATTCCCTCTTATTACCATTCGATGCCGTGATATGTGTGTTAAGTGATTTCAGGGTTTATAGGGTAGGAATGGCTTGGAGGATGGAAAGGAAGCATGCAAAAGTGGAAGGAATACAAGAAAATGAAGGAATTGCTAAGCTGTCCAGCCTGAACTCTTGCTACTAAATCCACCATAACTTGAGTTACAGATGTCCAATTGAGGCGGTTCTAGTTGTGTTGGAAAGCAAACATCTGGGGCTTTGCAACGATATATAATTTGCCATAGCTGCGCTGAAGATAGGTGACACGCACGTGTGGATCACGCGGACGCGTGACCTGTCAAAAATCCAATCCAAGCTCACGCATGGACGATGCTCACGCGTGACTTTGCTGCATGCTGGACGTATCAAAAATCGTTGGGGGCATTTTCTGGGCTGTTTATTCTTAAAAGATTTGTTTACTTTTAACCAAATAGGAAGAAGCATTTCACATTTAGTTGCATTCATATAGATATGATGCATTTCATACAATCTACCATTCCTCTTCACTTTTATAGTTTCTCTTGAGCTTTGCATGAGGACATGCTAATATTTAAGTGTGGGGAGATTGATAAACCACTATTTTATGGTTTATCTTGTGCTCAATTGAGTGATTTTTATCAAGTCTTTGCACACTTATTCATACTAATTGCATGGTTTTACATTTTCCTTCCTAATCTTGTGCTATGATTGAAAACATGTTTCCTGGGCCTTTAAAATTGCTATGTTTAATTCCTTCTTATTACCATTCGATGTCGTGATATGTGTGTTAAGTAATTTCAGGGTTTATAGGGCAGGAATGGCTTGGAAGATGGAAAGGAAGCATGCAAAAGTGGAAGGAATACAAGAAACTGAAGGAATTGCTAAGCTGTCTAGCCTGACCTCTTGGTACTAAATCAACCATAACTTGAGTTACATATGTCCAAATGAGGTGGTTCTAGTTGTGTTGGAAAGCAAACATCCGGGGCTTTGCAACGATATATAATTTGCCATATCTGCACCGAAGATAGGCGACACGCACACTTGGATCACACGGAGGCGTGACCTGGCAAAAATCCAATCCAGGCTCACACATGGACGATGCTCACGGGTGACTTTGTCGCATGCTGGACGTATTAGAAATCGCTGGGGGCGATTTCTGGGCTGTTTTTGACTCAGTTTTCGGCCCAGAAAACACAGATTAGAGGCTATAAAGTGGGGGAATCCATCTATTCATAGAGACAACTTTCATATTCATAATTTTTGGTTTTAGATGTAGTTCTCTAGAGAGAGAGGCTCTCTCCTCTCTCTTAGGTTTTAGGATTTAGGATTTCTCTTAGGTTAGGTTTACTTCTTTCTCATTCCAGGTTCAATGTTCCTTTAATTTATTGTCTCTTCTACTTTTATTTATTCTATTTCTTTAGTTTGTTTATTTTCCCAATTTGGTTTATGAACTTCATGTTAGAATTGATTTCTTTATTTAATGCAATTTGAGGTAATTCCGATTTATGATTGTTTTCTTTTATTTATGATATAAATAATTTGGATTTTTCCCCTTTTGGCTTTTGTTGAGTAATTGGTGACACTTGAGTTATCAAATTCAGCTGTTGATTGAAAATTAGAATTTGCTGATTGATTTGGATCCCTCTAAAGCTAGCCTTTCCATAGGAGTTGACTAGGACTTGAGGAATCAAGTTGATTGGTCCACTTGACTTTTCTTTATTTAGTAAGGGTTAACTAAGTGGGAGCAATAAACAATTCTCATCACACCTGATAAGGATAACTAGGATAGAATTTCCAGTTCTCATACCTTGCCAAGAGTTTTCTTAATTATTAATTTATTTTTTTCGTCATTTAATTTACATGTTCTTTAATTCAAAAACCCCCCAAAAATACACTTTTTCTCATAACCAATAATAAATCATACCTCCCTGCAATTCCTTGAGAGACGACCCGAGGTTCAAATACTTCGGTTATCAATTTTATTAGGGGTTTGTTACTTGTGACAACCAAAACTTTTGTACGAAAGGATTCTCTGTTGGTTTAGAAACTATACTTACAACGTGATTATTTTTATAAAATTCTTTACTGGCAGAGAATCTAATTGTCAATTATCTTTTCTCTAAGGGAATCGCTCTTCTCCATCTAGGCTTGGGCTGCCTTTGGACTTGGGTCGTGTTCCTCTGTTTGGGCCTTTTTTGGGCTCTCCTATTGTTTTGGCCGAACTCTTTGAGAAGAGGTCGGATAATCCTGATCTGAAGAAGTCAGTCGACTTGTCGTCAATCAGCCAGGGTCATAGAGCTCGACCCAGGGCATGAACAATGCCCCTGCTCGAGCGTGGTCTTCGTTTTGAAGTCGAGTCCTTTTTTAGGACTTCGATCTTTCTTTGGAGAAGCCGAGCTTAAGCACTTTGGTTGTCTGAGTCTTGTTGAATGCGAAGTGTTTTTCCTTCACTCCTTTTAGTTTGAAATGCGCGTTTCTTGCTTTGGGAACGTGCGAGGGTTTTTAAAGCCCATTAACTCCTCTTTTTGCTGTTCCCCTCTTTTCATTTTGAATTGCCAAAAGACTTTGCTTTCAGTTTTTTCTCTTGCTTTCTGAAACTCCATCTTTTCTCTTCTGTTCTTGCGTTTTCTGGCTCGCCTGGGACTCTTCATTTTCGCTTGCTCCCAAGTTTTCAGGTCTTCACCTTTCTCCTTGTTTTCAGAGGTGACTGTTGGTGCTTCGCTCTTTTGCGGCCTCGTTGTTGCTTCAATCTCTCAGTGTTTATCGTCTCCTCCCTGCTACAGGTTGGTCCTCGTTCTTTTTTCGTCTGATTTTGAGAAAGTTTTGATCTTTGGAAAAAGTTTGAATCTTTCTGCTTTCGCTGTGTCTGCTTATTGCTGTAATGTGTGTTCTTGAAGTTTCCTTGACTTTGTATGAATCTTTTCACATTTCCTGATAGTTGATGCTTTTAGGGCTTTGCATATTGTTACCGCTCCTGATTGTATCCTTTGATTTTTTGAAGCTTCGGAATAATGAACTGTCTGATTCTGAAGAACGTTTCGTCTTTAATGATTTCTATTTGGCATGTTCGATGTATGATAGTTCCCTTTGCTAATAGACTTTTTGATTTTGCGATTTTGATGACTTTTGATTCGTGACTTTCTTTTCGGAGTGGGATTTGTTGAATGAGGGTCATTTTCTTGTTGAGAGATGTCGAGACGTAGACTTGTAGATTTTTCCTGAGTCCTTACACTGTTACTGCCTCCAAAGGATGCCCCTGGACCTTGGTGTGAGTCCTGGGGTCTCCTTTCGCTGTTGTATGCTTTTGTTCTGAGTTGTATTCATATTTGTCCGAGCTGTTTTGGTTAGTAACCCATTTTTCTTTTTCTCACTGTAGGACTAGTTGACCCATGTCATCTCGCAAAAATATTGTCGAGACATCCTCCAAAGTCCCCGAGGGCATGTCTGACCAGCTGGACTCCCTCCTCCTGATGTGCGTTTCAGTAGTTAACTCTGAATACTGCATGGAGCTTAGAAAACATCATTGGATCTGTAGTAGTAGGGATCAGGAGAAGAACTACGAGTTGGTAGCACCGGACTCCGATGAGAGGGTTTGCTTCCCTTCTCTGACCCAGGGGGAATGCCCCTTCTTTTATGCTTATAACTACTTTTTTAGCCAAATGAACATTACCCTTCCTTTTACCTCTTTCGAGACCGATTTGCTGTGGTCATGTAATGTAGCTCCGTCTCAGTTCCATCCGAACTCCTGGGACTTTATTAAGATCTTTCAGTTGCTTTGCCAAGAATTGGATGTCAAGCCTTCTCAAACTCTCTTTCTTTACCTCTTTGTCTTGACCAAACCTGGGACTACCAAAAAGAAAGCTTCTTGGATTTCTTTCCGATTTGCTCAAGGACAAAAAGTGTTTGCTATGTATGACGAGTCCTTTAGGGACTTTAAGAACTACTTTTTTAAGGTCCGAGCTGTTCAGGGACCTCGACCATTTTTCTTAGAGCCGAACAATGAACCTGCCTTCCCTTTATGTTGGCAAAAGAATGTTGTGGTGTCTAGATCTTCATTGGGGATGCTTGATGAGGTCGAGCAGGCTTTTGTGAATGTGTTGGAGGAGATTTGGGGGCAATCTCCCCATCTCGACACAAAGAAAGTCTTGGGGGACCCTTTCCTTGTCCGAGCTGAGCTGGGTAGTGGTCGACTGCTTTTTTCTTCGCTTTCTTTACTTTGCTTTTGTTTCTTTTCTTCCAGTTTTGTAACTTGGTTTTGCTGTGTTTTTCAGAGATGGTTAAGAATAATGATTCTATGAAGGCCTTTAAGAAGGCGGGAAAAGGTACAGCTGCCCAGAACATCTCGGCTAAGGCTGCTGGGAAAAGATCTTCTCAAGTCCCTCCTAAAAAGCCGACCTTGAGCACTTCTGGGCCGAGGAGGGTGATTCCTACTCCTCAAGTCCATTTGGTTGATCCTTCCCAAACTTCTGCTACTACCTCTTCTCCCACTGTCGGCCTTCCTCCAAAAAGACAGATGACTGTTGAGCCTTTTAATTTGGACGCCCCTGATTTTGATGCTGTGGGGTTTGTCGATCATCAAATTTCTCCTTATGGTGTTGTTCCTACTGATGATGTATCCATTCTTCGACATCTGGACTTCATTACCCGAAGCAGTATCAACATGGCACATATGGGAGCAGCCTTATTCCGAACTACCTAGGATTTTCCGGTTCATGCAACAAAGGCTTTTATGGAGGAGGCCAAGTCGGAATTCAATAGGATCAAGGGGTTGAAGGAGGAACTTGAGGTGAAGGTGGCAAAGCTGGAAAAAGAGTTGGAAGGTGAGAAGACTCGGGCTACTGCCGCGGTGGCTTCTGCAAATCTGGCTGAGGAAATGGCGCAGCAGCATAAAGATAGCTATGTCCGGACTTATGCTGAGATGGTAGAGCTCAGGGAGAGGTTGGAATCTGCTCAAGCTGATTATGCCAAGCTTCAAGGCCATCTCGTGGGCAGTGTGACTTCTGCCTATGAGAATTTGAAGGATCAGATCCGAGTTCTTGCTCCCGATCTTGACCTGTCTCTCTTCAGTTTGGACAATATTGTGGAAAATAGGAAGATCGTCCTTGCCCCGGATGAAGATGATGATGATGTAGATCCACCTCCTGTGCCATCTACCAAAGCTTCTGTCGCGCCGACTTCCCCAACTCCTGCACCTGAGGTCGGCCGTCCCGAGTCTGATCCTGATGTTCAGATTCTGACTCGTCTGGATGGAATAGTTGATGCTGTCCCCCTCGTGACTCGTCCTCCTTCTCCTCGGGATGCCGCTACTGGGGAGTCTTTGAATCCCTTATAGTTTTCTGATTTGGTATCTTATGGCTCGGTTTGTGGGTCTTTGAAACTCTGGATTTTTGTAATCTGTAGCTCTTTTGACTTTGACATTTTAGTTTCTTTTGTTAGCAACTTTGTTGTGAAAAACAAATGATTTTGAGCTCTTGAGTTCATTTTTTAGGTGGCCTTCTTGAGTCTTTATAGTAGCTTTGCTTTTCTTCTTGATGTGTTTTGTTTGCAATCTTTTGGGGCTTCCAGGAATCTTAAGAGTGTTGGAGCTTTTTGCTGTCCGACCTCTTTTTTTATTTCCTTTGTGTTGGTTTATTTCCTGCTTTGGTCAAAGTGACCTTTTGAGGCTAGCCTTGTTCGAGTGTTCCTTTTAGTATTCTCATAGAACACGTGTGAATCAATTTTGGGAAGGTCGTAGCTTTCTTTGGGTCGAGCTATGTCCCTTCTAGCGCACGCCTTCTGCCGGTCGACTTCTTTCGTTGAGTCTTTTGAGTTATTTTTAGTAATCTATCTTTAGTTGGACCTCGCTGGGTCTCTTCTTATGGATTTACTTTTTATAACTCTATCACTTTTGATCGGCTTGGGCCGACTTTTTCATGTCGGTCCCTTCTAAGTTATTTATAGTAATCCACTTTTGATAAGGACTGATCAGGCCTCTTTCTATGGATTACTTTTTATAACTTTGTCACTTTGATTAGTCAGGTCTGACTTTTTCATGTCAGTTCGTCCTAAGTTATTTTTAGCGATCCATTTTTTCTCATACCTCGTCAGACCTCTTTCTATGGATCACTTTTTCATTTTATAACTTTTTGTCACTTTGGTCGATTGGTCCGACTTCTTCATGTCGGTCCGTCTCAAGTTATTTCTATTAATCCATTTTTTAGTCAGGGCTGGCCAGGCCTCAGCTTATGGATTACTTTTTATAACTTTGTTGATTTTGTCATGATCGGACGGTGAATTTGATCTTCACCATGCCGACCTGTAGCTTTGTCTTTGATCGAGCAGTGAATTTTGATTTCACTTTTTGCCAATCTTTGTCGAAATTCGGACGATGAATTCGATTTTCATCGTGGTCGGACGGTGAATTTGTTTTCACCTTGCCAACCTGTAGAGAGTTTTTGTAGAAGAAATCTGAAAAGTTTTATTCAAATAGAAAGTAGACATACAGGAGAAATATATATATGTGGGATTTTACCCTCTTAAGTTGGGCCGTTTTATAGATCTTGGCTTGGTGCCTCATTAAAAAACCTTTTCAGGAAAAAGAGTGCACCTTTGGCCTAAGATCCTTTATTACTTCCTAACTATAATACCTTCTTAGGTTGCAGGCGTGCCATGACCTTGGTAGCTCTCGCCCCTCGAGTTCGGACACCTTGTAGTAGCCTTTTCCCAATATCTCTATGACTCGGTAGGGTCCTTTCCAGTTAGCCGCCAGTTTTTCCTCTCTAGGTCAACTTGATCCGATATCATTTCGGATTAGGATGAGGTCGTTGTTGGCAAAACTTCGCTGTACTACCTTTTGAGTGTACCTTGAGGCCATTCGACGTTTTAACGCCTCCTCCATGATCCGAGCTCTTTCCCGTGTTACTGGAAGTAAGTCGGGCTCTTCCTTTTGAAATTGGGGGTTGGCCTCTTCACTGTAAAAGATCGTTCTGGGGGACCCTTCTTCAACTTCCACTGGGATCATTGCCTCCATTCTGTAAGCTAGTCGGAAGGGTGATTCCCTCGTCGTGGAGTGTGGAGTTGTCCAATATGCCCAGAGGACTTGTGGGAGTTCTTCAGCTCAGGTTCCCTTTGCATCCTGTAATCTCCGTTTTAGCCCAGCTAAGATGACTTTATTGGCGACTTCTGCCTGTCCATTAGCCTGGGGGTATTCTACGGAAGTGAATTGGTGCTTTATTTTCAAGTCGGCCACCAATTTTCTAAAGCCTGCGTCTATGAATTGAGTGCCATTGTCTGTGGTAATGGAGTAAAGAACCCCAAACCTCGTGACAATATTTCTATATAGGAATTTTTGACTTCTTTGAGCAGTGGCATTAGCTAGGGGCTCTGCCTCAATCCACTTTGTGAAATAGTTTACCCCTACGATGAGGAACTTGACCTGTCCTGATCCTTGAGGGAAGGGCCCAAGGAGGTCGAGTCCCCATTTTGCAAATGGCTAGGGTGAGGTTACATTGATGAGTTCCTCTGGTGAGGCGATGTGGAAATTAGCGTGTTTTTGACATGGTGCACATGTCTTTACGAACTCTGTTGCTTTCTTTTGTAAAGTTGGCCAATAGAATCCAGCTCGGAGTACTTTTTTGGTGAGAGCTCGTGCTCCGAGATGGTTGCCATAGATGCCACTGTGTACTTCTTCTAAAACTTCCTTTCTGTTGGAAGTCGGCACACATTTTAACAGTGGTGTTGAAATCCCTCTCTTGTATAGAGTATTGTTTATGATGGTGTAGTATTGTGCCTCTTGTTTTAACCTCTTCGCCTCCTTCTTATCTGTAGGGAGTATTTCTGTTTTGAGGTAGTTAATTATGGGAGTCATCTATCCTTGATCCAGACCTGTTATGGCTAGGACCTATTCTTCTTCCGAGATTGATGGGTTCTGCAGTATTTCCTGGATGAGGCTTTTATTGTTGCCCCCTGGTTTGGTGCTGGCTAGTTTTGAGAGTGCATCAGCTCGAGCATTCTATTCCCGAGGTATATGGCAGACCTCATATTCCCCGAGTTGTCCGAGCTGTTCCCTGGTTTTGTCCAAGTACTTTTTCATGGTGGGATCCTTGGCTTGGTAGCTCCCCACTATTTGTGAGGTGACTACTTGTGAGTCGCTGAAGATAATAAGCTTTTGAGCTCCAACCTTCTTAGCCAGCTTCAAGCCAACTAGTAGTGGCTCATATTCGGCCTGGTTGTTTGAAGTAGGGAACTCGAATTTGAGGGAAAGTTCGATTTGAGTTCCCTGATCGCTTTCTATTATCACGCCTGTGCCACTTTTGGTTTGTTTGAAGAGCTGTCTACGTAGAGATTCCATTCTGTGGGAGTTCCCAAAGTGTCAGTGTACTCAGCAATGAAGTCGGCCAAATATTGGAACTTGATGACCATTCAAGTTTCGTATTGAAGATCGAATTCAGATAGCTCGACTGCCCATTGTAGAATTCTTCCCGCTAAGTTAGTCTTCTGGAGAATGCATTTCATAGGCTGATTAGTCCGAACCTTGATGGTGTGAGCTTGAAAGTGGGGGCAAAGTCATCGGGAAGTTAGTATGAGGGTGTAGGCGAACTTCTCTATCTTTTGATAGTTCAGTTCTGCCCCTTGTAGAGCTTTGCTGACGAAGTAGATGGGTTGTTGCCCATTCCCGTCTTCTCTGACTAGAGTTGAGGTTATTGCCTGATTTCCTACTGCGAGGTATAATACAAGTGGTTCTCCTTCCCGTGGTCGAGTTAGAATAGGTGGTTGTCCCAGAAACCGTTTGAAATCCTGGAAAGCCTGCTCGCACTCTGTTGTCCATTCAAACCTCTTTCCTTTCTTTAAAGTGGCGTAGAAGGGGAGAGATCTTATGACCAATCGAGCTAGAAATCTGGACAAGGCTGCCAGTCTTCCGTTGAGTTGTTGTACCTCTTTGATGCAGGTCAAACTTTTCATGTCGAGTATTGTCCGACATTTATCCGGGTTTGCCTCAATTACTCTTTGTGTTAGCATGAAGCCCAAGAACTTGCCAGCTTCTACTGCAAAGGTGCATTTTGCTGTATTGAGTCGCATATCGTGCTTTCTTATGGTGTCGAACACTTTGGTGAGGTCGGATAGTAGCGATTCTTCACTCTGTGTTTTTACCAACATGTCATCTACATATACCTCCATGAGTTTCCCGATATGGTCTGCGAAGACTTTGTTCATTAATCTTTGGTAAGTAGCTCCTGCATTTTTGAGTCCGAATGGCATGACGACATAACAATAGTTTGCTTTGGAGTTAGGAATGAGGTTTTTTCCTGATCGGGTGGATACATTGGGATTTTGATTGTATCCTGAATAAGCATCCATGAATGAAAGGTACTTGTATCCAGAGGAGGCATCCACTAGAGTGTCGATATTTGGGAGTGGATAAGGATCTTTTGGGCAAGCTTTATTAAGGTCGGTGTAATCAGTGCACATCCGCTATTTCCCATTTGACTCTTTCACCAAGACAACATTGGCTAGCCGTAGGGGGTACTTAACTTCTCTCATGAATCCTACCTCCAGTAGAGCTTGTACCTGTTCTTCCACAGCTTGGGATCTTTCTGGTTCGAGCTTCCTATGCTTCTGTTGTACTGGCCGAGATCCTGGTTATACTGCCAGTTTATGGCACATTAGCTTGGGGTCTATGCCCGGCATGTCTCCAGCCCTCCATCCGAATAGGTCGACATTATCCCTTAGGAATTGTATCAAGGGCTTCTTTACCTCTTTCTTTAGGGTTGCCCCAATATTTTTTGTTTTGTCCAAGATGTCTCCGATCTGGATTTCTTCGATTTCGCCCTCAGGGTGTGGGCGAAGTTCTTTCCGACCACGAACTCCCCTGAGTTCGATGGTGTGGATTTTTTCCTTTTTGCCTCTGAGGTTTAGACTTTCATTGTAACAGCGTCGCGCTATCTTCTGATCTCCTTTTATCGTAACAATCCCTTCTGGAGTTGGGAATTTCATGCATAGATGCGGAGTTGAAACTACTGCTGCGAGCTGATTCAATGTTACCCGACCTATCAGGGCATTGTAGGATGAGCTTACGTCGACTACAATGTAGTCTATGTTGAGTGTCCTTGATCGGGTTCCTTTTCCGAAGGTTGAGTGTAGTGAGATGTATCCAAGTGGTTGGATTGGAGTGTCTCCTAGTCCAAACAAGCTGTTCGGATATGCTCTAAGTTCTTTCTCCTGCAGGCCGAGTTTATCGAAGGCAGGTTTAAACAAGATATCCACCGAGCTTCCTTAGTCCACCAGTGTGCGGTGGAAATTTGCATTGGCCAATATGATAGTGATGACCATAGGATCGTCATGTCCCGAGATGATGACTGTCGCATTTTCTTGGGTGAAAGTAATTGTAGGGAGGTCAGATGATCCTTCTCCTTACTCGACATGATATATTTCTTTGAGGTGCCTTTTGTGAGATGATTTTGAGATCCCCCTCCCCTCCTGTGAATCCTCCATTTATCATGTGAACGTGTTTCTCTGGGGTATGAGGTGGTCGTTCTCTTCGTCCGACCTCTTTGTCCCTCCTTCTTTTTCGAGGCTCATCTGATTTGTTGGCTAAATACCGATCTAGTCGTCCTTCTCTTACCAATTTCTAAATAACATTTTTCAATTCAAAGCACTCATTGGTAGGATGTCCATAGATTCGGTGATATTCACAGTATTCTGTTTGATTTTCTCCTCCTTTCTTGCTTTTGAGTGGACAGGGTGGTGGTATCTTTTCAGTATGGTATACTTCTCGGTAAACATCCACAAGAGATACCCGGAGAGGGGTATAGTTGTTATATTTTTTAGGCTTCTCGCCGTATTGATCTTCTTTTTTCTTGGACTCTTTATCCTTATCCCGGGAGGAGTAGGAGAATCTGGATTTTGAGGTCTCTCCTAGCCGAGAGTTTTCCTCCATGTTGATGTACTTCTCAGCTCGTTCCTGCACTTCATTCAGAGATGTTGGATGTTTCTTTGATATGGAGTGACTAAAAGGTCCTTATCGTATGCCATTGATGAGACCCATAATGGCTGCTTCCGTTGATAAGATTTGTATGTCCAGGAATGCTTTGTTGAACCTCTCCATGTAGCTACAAAGACTCTCCAGATCTACCTGCTTAATTCCTAAGAGGCTTGGGGCGTGTTTGGCTTTGTCCTTCTGGATGGAAAATCGGGCAAGAAATTTCTTGGCCAGGTCATCAAAACATGTGATGGATCTGGGGGGCAAAGTGTCGAACCACTTGATTGTTGTCTTTGTTAGTGTTGTTGGCAAGGCTTTCCATCGAATAACATCCGAGGCATCGGTGAGATACATTCTGCTTCTAAAATTGCTGAGATAATGGCTTGGATCTGATGTGCCATCGTACGGGGTCATGTCGGGAGCTTTGAAGTCTTTTGGGACTTTGGCTTTCATGATCTCTTTGGTGAATGGGTCTTGATCCTTGTGCGGGCTATCTTCATGACTGGATCGGGTAGTCTTGGTTTTAAGATCAGTTTCAAGCTTTAGGAGCTTGTCCTCTAATTCTCGGCGTCACCTAGTTTTCCTTCGTAGGTCCCTCTCGACTTCCCTTTGATGCCCGGCCTCTTTTTTGAGCTGTTTGAGACAATCTTGTTGAGCTTGAAGCGCCTCTATAATTTCTGTGCTTGGAAAATTCTTGTCTTTGTTTGGCTGAGAAGTATCGTTTGGTGTGATGTCCGCGTTCTTATGTGGCATTTTGTTCTCTAAATCAGAATTGTGGTTTTTGTCAAGTTTGTCTGCCATGATGATGGGATGACTTCCAGGTTCCCCGGTAATGGTGCCAATGTTCCGGGGGTTACCTAAAACTGTAGGTCGATCTCAGACGAGATCTTCTGTACTGGTCGGAGCTATTGTGTCTGACTTGTTGGACTTAGTGGTGGGTCTGATCCTTCGTCACCAGAGGGTGGTGATACCTGAAAGAGACTCCGATGCTTAAGTTAGCAAGGGTATTAAACAGGTGTTTTTGTAGAATCAGAGTATGAGTTATACCTGGGTGCTCCAGTGTATTTGTAGTAGTGTTGAGTGACCTTTGTTATGGATAAGATAGCTATCTTATCTTATCTTTGAGGGGAGTTATCTTTTCTCTAAGGGAACCGCCCTTATCCTTCTAGGCTTGGGTTGCCTTTGGACTTGGGTCGTGTTCCTCTGTTTGGGCCCTTTTTGGGCTCTCCTATTGTTTTGGCCGAACTCTTTGAGAAGAGGTCGGATAATCCTGATCTGAAGAAGTCGATGGACTTATCATCAATCAGCCCAGGTCATGGAGCTTGACCTAGGGCATGAACACAAAGGTTGGACTAGTGCTCAATTGGATGGGTCTAGGAGGGTAGTTTGGTGCCTTCATGAGAATTCCAAGGCGAAACCACCCGGAGGGAATTACCATGATCAACTTGAAGATGGGTGTGAAAAAAAAGTGTGGGATCCCGGATCACACAAAGAAGATCAGTTTTGGGAGCTCATCGTTTGTGAAAAAATCCATCAAAGCTTGATGCAAATGACATGGAATGATGGATGATGAGCGGATAACTTATATGCTTTTTGGCATTATTTTTAGTTAGTTTTTATTATGTTTTTATTAGTTTTTAAATAAAAATCATATTTCTGGACTTTACTATGAGTTTGTGTGTTTTTCTGTGATTTCAGGTATTTTCTGGCTAAAATTGAGGGACCTGAGCAAAAATCTGATTCAGAGGCTGAAAAAGGACTGCAGATGCTGTTGGATTCTGACCTCCCTGCACTCAAAGTAGATTTTCTGGAGCTACAGAAGCCCAATTTGCACGTTCTCAATTGTGTTGGAAAGTAGACATCCTGGGCTTTATAGAAATATATAATAGTCCATACTTTTCCTAAGATTTGATGGCCCAAACCGGCATTCCAATTCAGCTTAAGAATTCTGGCGTCAAAACGCCAGAACTAGCACAAAAGCTGGAGTTAAACGCCTAAACTGGCACAAAAGCTGGCGTTTAACTCCAAGAAAAGTCTCTATACATGAAAGCTTCAATGCTCAGCCCAAGCACACACCAAGTGGACCCGGAAAAAGATTTCTGCATTAATTACCTATTTCTGTAACCCTAGGCTACTAGTTTTCTATAAATAGGACCTTTTGCTATTGTATTTTAAAGACTTTTACAAAGACTTTTTCAAAGATACTTTTACAAAAAGACTTTGATAGACCTTTTCACGTTTGGGGGCTGGCCTCACAGCCATGCCTAGACCTTATTCTTATGTATTTTCAACGGTGGAGTTTCTACACACCATAGATTAAGGTGTGGAGCTCTGCTGTTCTTCATGAATTAATGCAAAGTACTATTATTTTTCTATTCAACTCAAGTCTATTTCTTCTCTAAGATATTCATTCACACCCAAGAACATGATGAATGTGATGATTATGTGACACTCATCACCATTCTCACCTATGAACGCGTGCCTGACAACCACTTCCGTTCTACATGCAAACAAGCTTGAATGTGTATCTCTTGGGTTTCTAATCTAAGATTAGAACCTTCGTGGTATAGGCTAGAATTATTGGCGGCCATTCCTGAGATCCGAAATGTCTAAACCTTGTCTGTGGTATTCTGAGTAGGATCTGGGAAGGGATGACTGTGACGAGCTTCAAACTCGCGAGTGTTGGGCATGTGATAGATGCAAAAGGATCAATGGATCCTATTCCAACATGATCGAGAAACGACAGATGATTAGCCATGCGGTGACAACGTGCGTAGAACATTTTCACTGAGAGGACGGGAAGTAGCCATTGACAACGGTGATGCCCAACATAAAGCTTGCCATGGAAAGGAGTATGAATGATTGGAAGAAGGCAATAGGAAAACAGAGGTTCAGGAGGAACAAAGCATCTTCGTATGCTTATCTGGAATTCCTACCAATGAATTACATAAGTATCTCTATCTCTATCTTTATTTTATGTTTTATTTATCTTTAATTATTGATGAGCGGATATTTTATATGCTTTTTGGGGTTAATTTCATATAGTTTTGAGTATGTTCTAGTTAGTTTTTAGTCTATTTTCATTAGTTTTTAGGAAAAATTCATATTTCTAGACTTTACTATGAGTTGTGTGTTTTTCTGTAATTTCAGGTATTTTTCTGGCTGAAATTGAAGGAGCTGAGCAAAAATCTGATTCAGGCTGAAAAAGGACTGCTGATGTTGTTGGATTCTGACCTCCCTACACTCAAAGAGGATTTTCTGGAGCTACGGAACTCAAAATGGCATGCTTCCAATTGCGTTGGAAAGCAGACATCCAGGGCTTTCCAGCAATATATAATAGTCCATACTTTGCACAAGAATAGATGACGTAAACTGGCGTTCAACGCCAGTTCTCTGCCCAATTCTAGCGTCCAGCGCCAGAAAAGGATCAAAAGCTGGAGTTGAACGCCCAAACTGGCACAAAAACTGGCGTTCAACTCCACAAATGGCCTCTGCACGTGACTTGCTTAAATCTCAGCCCCAGCACACACCAAGTGGGCCCCAGAAGTGGATCTCTGCATCACCCATCATAGTCTACTCATTTTTTGTAAACCTAGGCTACTAGTTTAGTATTTTAACAACTTTTAGAGACTTATTTTGTATCTCATGACATTTTAGATCTGAACTTTGTACTCTTTGACGGCATGAGTCTCTAAACTCCATTGTTGGGGGTGAGGAGCTCTGCTGTGTCTCGATGGATTAATGCAAGTATTTCTGTTTTCTATTCAAACACACTTGTTCCTATCTAAGATGTTCATTCGCGCTTAACTGTGATGAAGGTGATGATTCATGACACTCATCACCATCCTCAACCCATGAACGTGTGCCTGACAACCACCTCCGTTCTATATCAGATTGAATGAGTATCTCTTAGATCTCTTAATCAGAATCTTCGTGGTATAAGCTAGAATTGATGGCGGCATTCATGAGAATCCGGAAAGTCTAAACCTTGTCTGTGGTATTCCGAGTAGGATTCAAGGATTGAATGACTGTGACGAGCTTCAAACTCCTGAAGGCTGGGCGTTAGTGACAGACGCAAAAGGATAGTAAATCCTATTCCAACCGGATCGAGAACCAACCGGTGATTAGCCGTGCTGTGACAGAGCGCGTGAGCATATTTTTCACTGGAAGGATGGAAGGTAGCCATTGACAACGGTGATCCACCAACACATAGCTTGCCATAGGAGGACGTGCGTGCGTGAACAAGAAGACAGAGGAAAGCAGAGATTCAGAAGACAAAGCATCTCTAAAACTCCAACATATTCTCCATTACTACACAACAAGTAACCTTTAATCCATGCTCTCTTGTTTATTTGCAATTCAACTGATAAACATAATTGACTTCCTGACTAAGATTTACAAGATAACCATAGATTGCTTCAAACCAACAATCTCCGTGGGATTCGACCCTTACTCACATGAGGTATTACTTGGACGATCCAGTGCACTTGCTGGTCAGTGGTACGAGTTGTGAAAAGTGTGATTCACAATTTGTGCACCAAGTTTTTGGCACCGTTGCCGGGGACTGTTCGAGTTTGGACAACTAATGGTTTATTTTGTTGCTTAGATTAGGAAAAATTTCTTTTTTTTTTGTTTAGAGTCTCTTTTTATTGTTGTGTTAGAATCTTAGAATCCTTATTTTCTTTTTAAAATCTTTTTCAAAAAAAAATAAATAATTTTTCTATTAAATCCTGTGTCAAACTTTAAGTTTGGTGTTTTCTTGTTGATTTTTCTGTGTTTTTCAAAAATTTATTTTGGTTTTCTAAAAATTTTAAGTTTGGTGTTCCTTGGTGTTTCCCCCCCCCCTTAAAATTTTCGAAAATAAGAAACCTCAGATCTAAAAATTTTAAATCCTGTGCTGTCTTATTGTTTTTCTCTCTCCTTTAAAAATTCAGATTTTTATTTCAAAAGTTAGAACCTTTTTCAAAAATCATCATATCTTTTTCAAAATCTCCTAACCACTTTCTCTCTCCTCACTTTTTCGAAAATCTTTTACTCATTTTTATTTATTTTATTTTGATTTATTTTATTTTCGAAATAAATTAATAAATAAATAAATAAAAATATTTTTTCTATCTTACATCATCTCCCCTTTCTCCATCATGGACCTAAGTGGAAATGAACAGTCCAGGAGGACTCTGGGGTCATATTCTAACCCCTCTACTGCTTCATATGGGAGTAGTATCTGTATACCCTCCATTGGAGTCAGTAGCTTTGAGTTGAATCCTCAGCTCATTATCATGGTGCAGCAAAGTTGCCAGTATTTCGGTCTTCCACAGGAAGAACCTACAGAGTTTCTGGCACAGTTTTTACAAATTGCTGACATAGTACATGATAAAGAAATAGATCAGGATGTCTACAGACTATTACTGTTTCCATTTGCTGTAAAAGATCAAGCTAAGAGGTGGTTGAATAACCAACCTAAGGCCAGCATAAGGACATGGAAACAGCTGACAGAAAAATTTCTGAATCAATATTTCCCTCCAAAAAGGATGACACAGCTAAGGCTGGACATCCAAGGCTTTAAACAAGGAGATAATGAATCTCTTTATGATGCCTGGGAGAGATACAGAGAGATGCTACGAAAATGCCCCTCTGAAATATTTTCAGAGTGGGTTCAGTTAGACATCTTCTACTATGGGCTTGCAGAAGGAGCCCAGATGTCTCTAGATTACTCAGCTGGTGGATCTATCCACATGAGAAAGATAATTGAAGAAGCTCAAGAGCTCATTGATACAGTTGCCAGGAATCAGCATCTGTACCTAAGCAGCAACCCTTCCCTGAATGAAGAGGTTAAAACAGTAAATGCTGAACTCAGTCCTGTAAAACAAGCTGCTGAATTCAATCAGCAATTGGACTTTCTAACAAAGCAGCTAGCCGAATTTAAAGACAGGTTACAAGAGACAAGGATGGCTAATATACATATGGACGAACAGTTTAAGCAAACAAAGCAGCAGCTGTTAAGGCAAATAGCAGAAGAATGCCAAGCAGTTCAACTAAGAAGTAGGAGAACATTAAATACCCCACCTCAAGGCAGCAAAAAGCTAAGAAATGAGCAAACCACCCAAAATTCACCTAAGGACAGTAAGAGCCCAAGGAAAAATAATTCTGGCGCTAAAACGCCAGAAAATTGGTAGAAGGCTGGCGCTGAACGCCCAGACCATGGCCAAAACTGGCGTTCAACGTCAGAAACAAAGCAGGACTGGCGTTCAACGCCAAAAATGGGCAAGGATCTGGCGCTGAACGCCCAAAATGGGCACAATTCTGGCGTTCAAACGCCAGGAACAGACAAGGAGTTGGCTTCTCACGTCACTCCAGCTTCTAACTCTGGCACTCAATTGCCAGTGAGGGATCAGACACACACAAATGCTGATAACAACCCTCTAAAAAGGCTTTTTCAACCACTTCTGTAGGCAATAAACCTGCAGTAACTAAGGTTGAAGAATATAAAGCCAAGATACCTTATCCTCAAAAACTCCGGAAAGAGGAGCAGGATAAGCAATTTGCTTGCTTTGCAGATTATCTCAGGACTCTTGAAATAAAGATTCCATTTGCAGAAGCACTTGAGCAAATACCCTCTTATGCCAAGTTCATGAAAGAGATCTTGAGTCATAAGAAGGATTGGAGAGAAACAGAAAGAGTTCTCCTCACTGAAGAATGCAGTGCAGTCATTCTGAAGAGCTTTCCTAAAAAGCTTAAAGACCCTGGGAGCTTTCTGATACCATGCATATTAGAAGGTAATTGCACCAAGACAGCTTTATGCGATCTTGGGGCAAGCATCAACTTAATACCTGCATCCACTATCAGGAAGCTTGGCTTAACTGAAGAAGTTAAACCAACCCGGATATGTCTCCAACTTGCTGATGGTTTCACTAAATACCCATCAGGCGTGATTGAAGACATGATTGTCAGAGTTGGGCCATTCGCCTTTTCCACTGACTTTGTTGTGCTGGAAATGGAGGAGCACAAGAGTGCTACTCTCATTCTAGGAAGACCCTTCCTAGCAACTGGAAGATACCTCATTGACGTCCAACAGGGGGAAATAACCCTGAGAGTCAATGATGATGAATTCAAGTTGAACGCTGTCAAAGCCATGCAGCATCCAGACACATCAAAAGACTGCATGAAAGTTGATCCTATTGATTCTTTGGTAGAAGAGATCAACATGGCTGAGAGTCTTGAATCAGAGTTGGAAAACATCTTTAAAGATGTTCAGCCTGATTTAGAGGATTCAGAGGACATGAAAGAGCCTCTGAAATTTCTTCTGGAAGAGGAAAAACCTCCTAAACCCGAGCTCAAGCCATTACCACCATCCTTGAAATATGCGTTTCTGGGAGAAGGTGACACTTTTCCAGTGATCATAAGCTCTGCTTTAAATTCACAGGAAGAGGAGGCACTTATTCAAGTGCTAAGGACACACAAGACAGCTCTTGGGTGGTCCATAGGTGACCTTAAGGGCATAAGCCCAGCTAGATCCATGCACAAAATCTTATTGGAAGATAATGCCAAACCAGTGGTTCAACCACAGAGGCGGCTAAATCCAGCCATAAAAGAAGTGGTGCAGAAAGAGGTCACCAAATTACTAGAGGCTGGGATTATTTATCCTATTTCTGATAGCCCCTGGGTGAGCTCTGTTCAAGTCGTCCCAAAAAAGGGAGGCATGACAGTGATTCATAATGAAAAAAATGAACTGGTTCCTACAAGAACAGTTACAGGGTGGCGCATGTGTATTGACTATAGAAGGCTCAATACAGCCACCAGAAAGGATCATTTTCCTTTACCATTCATAGACCAGATGCTAGAAAGACTAGCAGGTCATGATTATTACTGCTTTTTGGATGGCTACTCAGGCTATAACCAGATTGCAGTAGATCCCCAGGATCAAGAGAAAACATCATTCACATGTCCATCCGGAGTGTTTGCTTATAGAAGGATGCCATTTGGGCTATGTAATGCGCCTGCAACCTTCCAGAGATGCATGCTCTCTATTTTCTCTGATATGGTGGAAAAATTTCTGAAAGTCTTCATGGATGACTTCTCAGTATATGGAGACTCATTCAGCTCCTGTCTTGATCACCTGAAACTTGTTCTGAAAAGATGCCAAGAGACCAACCTAGTTTTAAACTGGGAAAAGTGTCACTTCATGGTGACTGAAGGAATTGTTCTTGGGCATAAAATCTCAAACAAGGGAATAGAGGTGGATCAAGCAAAAATAGAGGTAATTGAAAAATTACCACCACCTGCCAATGTTAAGGCAATCAGAAGCTTTCTGGGGCATGCAGGATTCTATAGGAGGTTTATAAAGGATTTTTCAAAAATCGCAAAACCTCTAAGCAATTTGCTAGCTGCTGACACGCCATTTGTGTTTGACACAGAGTGCCTGCAGGCGTTTGAAATGCTGAAAGCTAAGCTGGTCACAGCACCAGTCATTTCTACACCAGACTGGACATTACCATTTGAGCTAATGTGTGATGCCAGTGATCATGCCATTGGTGCAGTATTGGGACAGAGGCACGACAAGCTTCTGCATGTCATTTATTATACCAGTCGCGTTCTAAATGATGCCCAGAAAAATTACACAACCACAAAAAAAGAACTACTTGCAGTGGTTTACGCCATTGACAAGTTCAGATCATACTTAGTAGGATCAAAAGTGATTATGTATACTGACCATGCTGCTCTTAAATATCTACTCACAAAGCAGGATTCAAAACCCAGGCTCATCAGATGGGTATTGCTTCTGCAAGAGTTTGAAATAGAAATAAGAGACAGAAAAGGGACAGAGATCCAAGTGGCTGATCATCTGTCCCGGATAGAGCCAGTGGAAGGGACGTCCCTCCCCTTTCTTGAGATCTCTGAGACGTTTCCTGATGAGCATTTATTTGCCATTCAGGAAGCACCATGGTTTGCCGATATTGCAAACTATAAAGCTGCAAGGTTCATACCCAAGGAGTACAACAGGATACAAAAGAAGAAATTAATTACTGATGCAAAGTACTACTTGTGGGATGAACCTTATCTCTTTAAGAGATGTGCAGACGGAATTATCCGTAGGTGTGTGCCTAGAGAAGAAGCACAGAGATCCTGTGGCATTGCCACGGATCTCAATATGGAGGCCATTTCGGAGGTGAGCGAACAGCCACCAAGGTCCTCCAATGTGGCTTCTATTGGCCCACACTTTATAAAGATTCCCGAGAGTTTGTACGTAATTGTGACAGTTGCCAAAGAGCTGGTAATCTGCCTCATGGTTACGCCATGCCTCAACAAGAAATCTTGGAAATTGAGTTGTTTGACGTATGGGGAATTGACTTCATGGGACCTTTCCCACCATCATACTCAAACACTTATATTCTGGTGGTAGTTGACTATGTATCAAAATGGGTTGAGGCTATTGCCACACCCACCAATGATACTAAAACGGTGCTGAAGTTCCTCCAGAAACATATCTTTAGCAGGTTTGGTGTCCCTAGAGTACTAATCAGTGATGGGGGCACTCACTTCTGCAATAAACAGCTTTACTCTGCCATGGTTCGGTATGGAATTTGCCACAAGGTGGCCACTCCATATCATCCACAAACCAATGGGCAAGCTGAAGTTTCTAACAGAGAATTAAAGAGAATCCTGGAACGGACAGTAAATACCCGTAGAAAGGATTGGGCACGGAGCTTGGATGATGCTCTGTGGGCTTACAGGACAGCATTCAAGACCCCCATAGGGACATCTCCATACCAACTCGTGTATAGTAAGGCATGTCACCTGCCCGTGGAACTGGAACATAAGGCCTACTGGGCAACCAGATTCCTAAACTTTGATGCCAAATTAGCAGGAGAAAAATGATTGCTCCAGCTAAATGAGCTAGAGGAATTCAGATTCACAGCTTTCGAAAATGCCAAGCTTTATAAAGAAAAATAAAAAAAATGGCATGACAGAAAGCTGTCATCTAGAATCTTTGAACCAGGACAGAAGGTCCTGGTGCTCTTTTAACTCTAGACTCAGGCTATTCCCTGGGAAACTGAAATCCCGGTGGAGGGGACCATACGTGATTACAAGTGTATCACTATATGGTTATGTGGAGCTTCAAGATATTGATTCTGATAAGAAGTTCATTGTCAATGGACAGAGAATCAAGCATTATCTTGAAGGAAACATTGAGCAAGAATGCTCAAGGCTGAAGCTAGATTAAAAGCTCAGCAAGGTCCAGCTAAAGACAATAAAGAAGCGCTTGCTGGGAGGCAACCCACCCATGGGGCAACAATTCTCTAAGCATTTTGCCCTATTTCTATTTTTATTTTTATTTGTTTATATAGAGTTCATTGACAACAAGGTAAATAATCATTTACAGAAGACCTCGGCACACAAAACAGAGAAAAAGAGCTCACTGGCAAGAAAACGCCAGTAATGGTAGCAATATGGGCGTTCAACGCCAGAAAGGGACACCCACTGGGTGTTGAATGCCAGTAATGGCAGCAGCTGGGCGTTGAACACCCAGGAGAGAAGCATTTGGGCGCTGAACGCCCAAAACAGGCAGTGTTTGGGCGTTCAAACGCCAGGAAGGCAGGGAGGAGCCAAATTCATTTTTTTCCACACGTATTTCCATTCTAATTTCAAATTTTATGTTTCAATGCATGATTTTTACATGAACATGTTAAGAACCCTGATTTCTAAAATCCTTAATTTCTAAAAATCCCTCTTTCCAAATTCAATCCAACTCTTTTCAAATCTTTTCTGAAAACAAATCTATCTTTTTCACTTTAAAATCTTTTCAACTAATCCATATCTTTTTCAAATCTCCATATTATCTTTTTCAAAATTCAGATTTATCTTTTTCAAAAATCCATCATATCTCTTCAAAATTAAACTATATCTTCTATCTTATCTTTTTCAACTCAATCTTTTTATCTTATCTTTTCCAATATTTCGAAAACCCACCCCCCCATCCCTTTAAATTTAGGTTCGGCCTCCCTCCTCCTCCATCAACAATTGCACCTAGCTCTCCTTCTATCCCTCTCTTTTCTTTTCTTTTGCTTGAGGACAAGCAAACCTCTAAGTTTGGTGTGTTTATCCGAGATCACTAAGATCATGGCTCCTAAAGGAAAACAACCCACTCCAAGAGGCAAGAAAGAGAGCGTTCCAAAACCACTTTGGAATCAAGGGAAGTTCTTATCTAAAGAACATTCAGACCATTATCTTAAAATAATGGGTCTGAGATCAGTGATCCCGGAAGTTAGATTCGATCTGAAAGAAGATGAATATCTGGAGATCCAGGAGCAAATTCGAATCAGGAACTGGGAAGTCCTAGCTAATCCTGAAACGAAAGTAGGAAGGAACATGGTCCAGGAGTTCTATGCTAATATGTGGCAGACTGACAAGCAAAAACTATCTGGAACTGCCTTCTATGAATTTCGGACCATGGTCAGAGGAAAGATTATTCATACCACCCCTGACAAGATCAGAGAGATCTTAAAGCTACCTCAGCTAAAGGACGATCCAGACTCCTTCAACAGAAGGATGATGAGAGCAGACATTGACCTGGATAAGATTCTAGAGGACATATGTATCCCTGGAGCTAGGTGGACCACCAACACAAAGGGTGTCCCAAATCAACTCAAGAGAGAGGATCTCAAACCAGTCGCCAGAGGATGGCTAGACTTCATTGGGCGTTCTTTGTTGCCTACTAGCAACCGTTCTGAAGTCACAGTTAAAAGAGCAGTGATGATCCATTGCATCATGATGGGAAAGGAAGTGGAGGTTCATCAGCTGATTCCAGCTGAACTCTACAAAATTGCTAACAAAAATTCTAAAGAGGCCAGGTTGGCTTATCCAAACGTGATTTCTCTGCTCTGCAAGGACGCTGGAGTAAGGATGGGAATAACTGAGTATATCCCAATTGAGAAGCCAATCACCAAAGCATCAATGGAAAAACAACAAGCACAGGAGGATCCCATCAAGAAGAGAGCACAGGAATTCCTCCCAGAGATCCCTCAATCTGAATACTGGGAGTATCTTGAGACGTCTGTTACCAAGATACGGGAAGCTATGGAGCAAATAATAAAAGAACGGAAGGAACACAGTCAAATGCTGACCTATATGTTTAAAGAACAAGAGGAGCAAGGGCGTGACTTAAGGGAATTGAAGCGCCAAAAGTCTTCTCTTGCAGGACCAAGCACCCCTAGGATCAGAGGAACCCCCGTTCCCCCGGAATAAAGGTTGTAATTTCCAATTTCTACCTTAACTCTGTGACAGTGTCCTTATAGAAGTTTACCTTAGGAGTTATATAGTAGTAATTAGTATCTATTTTGATTATTATCTCCAATTAAGCTATAGTTTATTTTTCTCATCATCAGCAAACATGAATGAAGTAGTAGATCTTTTGAATAAGAGGCAATAAAATTTCGAGTTTTAATAAGAGAAATTCTAATTAGTTAAATGTGGTGGCAATGTTTTTTTTGTCTTCTGAATGAATGCTTGAACAGTGCATATGTCTTTTGAATTTGTTGTTTAAGACTGTTAAATATGTTGGCTCTTGAAAGAATGATGAACAGGAGACATGTTATTGATAATCTGAAAAATCATAAAAATGATTCTTGAAGCAAGAAAAAGCAGCAAAGAACAAAGCTTGCAGAAAAAAAAAAGAGAGAGAAAAAGCAAGCAGAAAAAGCCAATAACCCTTAAAACCAAAAGGCAAGGGCAAATGAAAAGGATCCCAAGGCTTTGAGCATCAGTGGATAGGAGGGCCTAAAGGACTAAAATCCTGGTCTAAGCGGCTAAACCAAGCTGTCCCTAACCATGTGCTTGTGGCGTGAAGGTGTCAAGTGAAAACTTGAGACTGAGCGGTTAAAGTCAAGGTCCAAGGCAAAAAGAAGAGTGTGCTTAAGAACTCTGGACACCTCTAATTGGGGACTTTAGCAAAGCTGAGTCACAATCTGAAAAGGTTCATCCAGTTATGTTTCTGTGGCATTTATGTATCCGGTGGTAATACTGGAAAACAAAGTGCTTAGGGCCACGGCCAAGACTCATAAAGAAGCTGTGTTCAAGAATCATCACACTGAACTAAGAGAATCAATAACACTATCTGAATTCTGAGTTCCTATAGATGCCAATCACTCTGACCTTCAATGGATAAAGTGAGATGCCAAAATTGTTCAGAAGCAAAAAGCTATTAGTCCCGCTCATCTAATTAGAATCTGAGCTTCACTCAAGAAAACTCTGAGATATTATTGCTTCTCAACCTATTAGTCTTCTATTTTATTTGTCTGGTTGCTTGAGGACAAGCAACAGTTTAAGTTTGGTGTTGTGATGAGCGGATATTTTATACGCTTTTTGGGGTTAATTTCATATAGTTTTGAGTATGTTCTAGTTAGTTTTTAGTCTATTTTCATTAGTTTTTAGGAAAAAATCATATTTCTGGACTTTACTATGAGTTGTGTGTTTTTCTGTAATTTCAGGTATTTTTCTGGCTGAAATTGAAGGAGCTAAGCAAAAATCTGATTCAGGCTGAAAAAGGACTGCTGATGCTGTTGGATTCTGAACTCCCTGCACTCAAAGTGGATTTTCTGGAGCTACAGAACTCGAAATGGCATGCTTCTAATTGCGTTGGAAAGTACACATCCAGGGCTTTCCAGCAATATATAATAGTTCATACTTTGCACAAGAATAGACGACGTAAACTGGCGTTCAACGCCAGTTCTCTGCCCAATTCTGGCGTCCAGCGCCAGAAAAGGATCAAAAGCTGGAGTTGAACG